>NC_041368.1:23403070-23478982 GCF_900634415.1 Cottoperca gobio | reverse complement strand
TTTAAACACTTTAAGAGGTTAATTCATCCTGTGAATGATCTGCTGTTGAATCCTTTCCAACTCACAGGAAACACATTTTGAGATGATGCGTTCAAGGTCAGCAGAAGGACCGTTGAACTGAGTATTATGAAACAGCGTTGGACATCTGTGGTAAAACTAAATGCATATAAAAATCTGTTGCAAGAAATACAGTCAGTTAGTTTGGGTGTTGCTCATATTTATAAATAATCCTTAACATGAATGGATATTATATCAGACATGCCCAATTTGCAAGCTTAGAATATATTTTAATGCAGTTCATCAGTTTCTCTCCACAGAAGCTTTCCTGGTCACATGACTGGACTCGCCAGATATGAAGTAATCCCCAATCTGGGTGAGAAAATGATATGAAGAAATGCTCATGGGCCTCTCGATGGGTGTCGAGAAGAGAGTGCCACACAGTCCCTGAACGCAACGTAACGTGATTGTGATTGTACGGAGGACTGCAAATAGAAAAAGGGGAAATTGGTTAATTACCGAAATGTCAAAACACCCAAGAGAGGAGATAATTTAGGATGGTCGAACTGGCACAGTGGAAGCACGCTTCCAGACTCGCCGGGGGGGGAGTGTGACATAGTAACCGATCTCCAGAGGCCAGACTGGGGAGCGCTTTGAAGCTGGGTCGGGACTCAGACGTGAGATTATACATTAAAGTCACGCCTGACTGCTTTGCTTTAGTGGAATACATCATCTGGGCCATAAGTTGTGTGGACTGTTGTTGGGGTCCATGTTGGTGTGTTTCTAGAGGTGCTTGTCACTCACTTGCTACAGCGGGCCAGGGTTTGATGAGGTGCCACTTCAGTGAATCCAGACACAATGTGTCAGCGCTGAGTCCGCTGGTGTTGTGCCCTCAGCTTTAATCCTGCAGAGCACCAGAGTCTTCAGCTGTGCAGGTTCTCACTGTTCTTCTGCGTCCTGCAGGACTCCAGAATAACTTCTCCACTGGTGCTTGTTCTCCTCAGTGATGTAGTAATACATATACATTTTACACAAACACGCACGTTTAATGTTAAAGGTTTGTAAACACACAGCTTTGATTCATTTTATGTTTTGATTACGATTTATATTTTCTGTTCTCTGTGTCCATAGCTACACTTGATCCATCTCATTCCTTATTCTGTGTCTGCTAACATAATACTCAGCCTGCTCCTCGCACAACAATGAACGAGAATTGTTGAGAGATTTTAAAAAGATGTTTGTTGAAAGCATTTGTTTTGCCAACCTGGATCCAAATCTGGGCACTTTCACTATGATGATGAAAGCCATGTGTTTGCTGCCCACTCACACAAACACATGCACACAAACACACAGACCCACCAACTCATTCCACCTCCGTTACCAATGAGGAAGCTACTGAGCACTTCCAGGCGATGACGAGGCTGCAGTCTGAAACAATGTGTTGGGAAAGCAGCACGAGGCAGCAGCTCTGAGCTGCATGTTGGAGGTGTCTGGAGCTGCGGTGGCCTACTTTGAGGACATGATCCATGTTTAATGTCCCTCCGCTGTGTCAGGTGGCAGGCGGGACGACGTGTTGTCACAGACGACACGTGTCGACACGTTCTGCTGTAACTGGAAGACGAGACGTGTTTGCACCACGTGGGGTCAAATCAAATTTATTTATACAGCCCAATATCACAAATTATACATTCGTCTCATAAAGTGTGCTTTACAGACTGTACAGGATACGACACCTTCTGTCCTTACACCCTCTGTCCTTAGACCCTCTGTCCTTAGACCCTATGTCCTTAGACCCTCTGTCCTCAGACCCTCTGTCCTTAGACCCTCGCATCACACAAGGATGCGTCACAAGTGTTATGGTTACACACGTCCCCTTCAGAGTGGATGAACTCGTCATTCTGCTCTTTAGAGGATCATGTTCATACGTCATGTATAGATGAGTATGTTGCTTAATTGCGTCATTAGGATAAGTGTTTATGTTGCTGATCGTGGTGGGACGTCATCACTATGTGTTGTTAGTCGGATCTGTGTTGAAGGTTACGGCAGGAAGGTCTGAGGAAACATAAACAACACATATAACAGATGAGCTTTACCGTCAACATGTACGACTCAAAGCTCATCCAGCCAGCAGCGAGGTGTTTTTATTAATATGTAGAAGACAACAGAAAAGATCCATTGTGTAACCAACATTTCAAAACAACAGCTGTAAAATACTAATGTAATACAAATAATGCAACTTTAAGTAAAGCTTTATTGATAATTCCTTATACACGTAACCTAAAGCTCTTTGCTTTTAAAAGCGCAGTGTTGGTACAATAGGTCATGTATTGCTCCAACAGCTTAATGTATTGTTGTACATTGTCACGAGGAGCTTCTGTCCTCCACTGATGGATCTGTTGGTTTAATGGACAGATCTGTAAAACCACAACGAACATGAAGAAGCTTCACTTTGACGCACGAGGATCATAATTATGGGATTACATGATACAGAATACGTTTGTGTTCAGTGTTTCTAACATGACGAATGATTTTAAATTGATGATGAGAACTGTGTATCGTCAGTGAAGCTGCTGCAGTATCGATGGCTCTAGAAAGTTATTAATGTATTAATGACTGCGGTGATGATTGAGGATTCTTGTGAAGTATGTCAGCAAGTTAGTATTTTAAGGCCGTCACACATATCCGTATGGCAGAAACGTATGCTGGCGCATACGAAATATCGGCAATGCGTTGATATAAATTAAGGGTAAATTGTGATCGTTTGAAGGACGCAGGCGACACGCCAAACACGCCAGAAACGTACGCCGGCGTATATGAAACGCCTCCAATGCTCTCTGATGATGGGTTGATGTATTAATCAAGACGTGCTTTGAAGAAGTGAGGATGAGCTACTCACAGGGACCCGATATACTATATTCAAACTCAAATATGCTCCTAAAACACTAGCTGAACGCTAGCTGTACTGTAGAAACACGTTTAATAAGTTACTCAGTCGTCAGGCATCATCTTAACATCGGGTAGGAATAGGTTATCCACTCGTTATCAATAAGTTGGCTGTAGGGTTCACGTCAGCCGACGTAGCCGATATCTACGTACCGCTAACGTAGTCACGTAGGTATTCACGTACTATATTCACGTAGGTAAGTATTCACGTAGGTATTTACGTACTATCTTTACGTAGGTAAGTATTCACGTACGTATTCCGTATTCACGTATGTCTAATGTAACGTAACGTCTGCATATCTTATGAAGCACACGTCGGGTACGTCCGGTCATTTTGAACATGCTCAAAACATCAGCGTTCAACAACGCACCCCAGCGCAACACCGCCTGCTCTTAACGAATACTACTTATACCTTACCTTATATCAACGTACACCAGCGTAACACAGTGAGCTCTTAACGAACACTACTTATACCTTACCTTATATCAACGTAAACCAGCGTAACACCGCCTGCTCTTAATGAACACTACTTATACCTTACCTTATATCAACGTACACCAGCGTAACACCACCTGCTCTTAATGAACACTACTTATACCTTACCTTATATCAACGTACACCAGCGTAACACCACCTGCTCTTAATGAACACTACTTATACCTTACCTTATATCAACGTACACCAGCGTAACACCACCTGCTCTTAATGAACACTACTTATACCTTACCTTATATCAACGTAAACCAGCGTAACACAGTGAGCTCTTAATGAACACTACTTAGACCTTACCTTATATCAACGTACACCAGCGTAACACCACCTGCTCTTAACGAACACTACTTATACCTTACCTTATATCAACGTACACCAGCGTAACACCACCTGCTCTTAATGAACACTACTTATACCTTATATCAACGTACACCAGCGTAACACCACCTGCTCTTAACGAACACTACTTATACCTTACCTTATATCAACGTACACCAGCGTAACACCACCTGCTCTTAATGAACACTACTTATACCTTATATCAACGTACACCAGCGTAACACCACCTGCTCTTAATGAACACTACTTATACCTTATATCAACGTACACCAGCGTAACACCACCTGCTCTTAATGAACACTACTTATACCTTACCTTATATCAACGTACACCAGTGTAACACCACCTGCTCTTAATGAACACTACTTATACCTTACCTTATATCAACGTACACCAGCGTAACACCACCTGCTCTTAATGAACACTACTTATACCTTACCTTATATCAACGTACACCAGCGTAACACCACCTGCTCTTAATGAACACTACTTATACCTTACCTTATATCAACGTACACCAGTGTAACACCACCTGCTCTTAATGAACACTACTTATACCTTACCTTATATCAACGTACACCAGCGTAACACCACCTGCTCTTAACGAACACTACTTATACCTTAACTTATATCAACGTACACCAGCGTAACACCGCCTGCTCTTAACGAACACTACTTATACCTTACCTTATATCAACGTACACCAGCGTAACACCGCCTGCTCTTAACGAACACTATTTATACCTTACCTTATATCAACGTACACCAGCGTAACACCACCTGCTCTTAACGAACACTACTTATACCTTATATCAACGTACACCACCTGCTCTTAATGAAACACTACTTATACCTTACCTTATATCAACGTAAACCAGCGTGTTGCCGATATTTTGTATTCGCCATATTGTTGTATACGTTATGCATTTGTTGGGTATTCGTCTGATACATTCTGTATTAGTAAGTGATGCGATATCAATAGGTTAGACATGCGTATCTGTATATGTTCACTTTTCCGATCCGATGAAAAGTTGGACGTATTTGGACTCTGACAAATGTTCATATGCGCCAGCACACGTTTCTGTCATACGGAGATGTGTGACACGGCCTTTACTTCCATGAAGTTTGGGGACTCTGAGTCGAAACAGCTGATCCGGGTCAAACTCCAGAAACAGTGAGTCCTGCAAATTCCTAAAATGCAGCTCCGTCTTTTTCACAGCAGATTTCATTTTGACTTTTCATATTTGAAAAGGCTCAGGCGCCACTAACTGCTCCAACAATGACTCTGTTCTATTGAAGGGAGCCATGACGGCGTGATGGTGAGCCAGCGTGCACAATACTCTGCAGTCATCCTTCATTCTATTATTCACACCTTGTCCTGCTGTTTCATGTCAAACTCTTGATATTTTGATTATATAGTTTAGCTATTACTTTATTTCCATTATAGTTTCATCTCAGGCCGATAAAACATCAGAAATAGTGAAAAATGGTCATTAATATATCATCGAGCACAAGATGACTTCATCAAAATGAGTAGACCAAAAGAAGTGGAAATAAAGGAGAACGTGAAAGCATCAGACGATTGATTAATTACCAAAATAATTGTCATTATATTTTCTTTATATTGACCAAATGTGCAGCATTAGTGACGTATCTTATACTTCTTCTTGATGTTCTCTTCACACATCGCACATGCTTATATTGTAGTGATTTGCCTAAAGCTGAGACAGCGTACAACAGTGTCTATCAAAGGTCAGTGTTTCTCATTCAATCTGGTTAATATTGATTTCCCCGACATCCAACGTCTCCATTTTTATTAATCTATTAAGTATTGACTTTCTTTAATACATAAGCAGGGAACTCTGCTTTTGTTTTGTTTACGTTTAATTGATATTTTCCCATTAATATTCACCTCTTCAGTATAAAAAGGAGCTGCTGCTGATGCCTCTCATTAACGCTCGTGGATTAAATGCGTTACCTGCGACGAGTGTTTCCGAGGCCTGTTGCTGCTGACGTGTTGTAATTAAGATGTCATTGCTTCAGGGTCACTGATGGAACATGATGTTTTTTTAATTCCACATCTAGTGTCTAACCATGTTGTCATTGAACGCTTCTGTTTAATGTGGTTTGTTTTTTACACTCGTGCCTTTCTTAATCAAAACTGCAGTAAGTTCCTGTGAAAATCCAATTTATTGTCAATGATGTCATAAAGAAATGTAAGAGAACCTTATTTAAATACAGAGTACTGGACATCAGTGAATATTACAGGTTATGCAGCTGCTTTGAACTTAAAGCATCTTGTGCGCAAAGCAAATGTCTTGACCTTTTTAAAATGGTTTGGTAAACTTGATTGCATGAGGGTGCTAGATAATACGTATTATTATGTTTGTGTTTCAGATCTGCAGGATTGTTAATCGTGCACTTTATTAGTCATCACTAATGTTGACAAGTGGTATATTTAGAAGAATAAGAGCTGCATTGAAGGCGAGGACGGAGATGTGTTCAGGACTTCAAAGGCTTCTCTTGGTTGTCAAAGGTGTTTTGTGTTCTTCAGAGTGATGCAGTGATTTCAAAGGGAGCCCAAGTCTTCTTCCTTTGAGATTTAAAAACACTCCAGACTCCACATTAGAGAATTTGTTTGGTTCCGGATACTTTTTTGGTTTTTGTCAATATTTCAGGCTCAAACTGAAACGTATTCTTCTTCGTTCTGCTGCTGATATCTCAGGATCAGAACGTTACCAATGATGGTCATATTCCACAGCCTCAGCAGAGGTCTCAACACAAGCACACACCAACATGACAATTGGCTACATCTGCTCCATGTGGGCTCAGCAGCTGGCACTGTTGGTGTCCGGAAGGGTTCTGTGTCTGATTTATGTATGTATGCAGTAAACTAGAAAGTGTGGGTACAAGCTGATATTTAAAGGATAAGTCTTGTGATCTTCTATATTTTTATTTTGTGTACATCCCACATACAGCGTCCTGCTGCTCTAAGCTCCAAATCTGCACCTGAAAATAGTCGCACGTCGGCAGATGTTTTAGAACATTATTTAGCATTTGAATGCCTTCCTACAGGCAACAGCTGCGGTTGGAGGCGTTATATTTTCCGGTTTTCCATCCCTCGATATCTCAGGAACGCCCGGAGTGACTCCATGTTGAACGGTTTGGATTTTAGTGGTCAAAGTTTTAAGTCACTGGGACAATTTTTTGGCCATAATTCAAGAATTTATATGATAATTATGACAATTTCACACAAATGTCTAACACAATAAAATGAAGTGATGACATATTGGACAGACATGGATGTAAACTGCATTTTAACGGGTTAGAGGAGGAAAACAACTGCAAGGCAGTGATTCTAGTTTACAAATGAGATTCCTGGAAGAACCAATTGGCTCGGGGCTGAGAGCCGCACGCACCCTGCGTGGAGACACACTGTGTTTAGAGACTTATGCATTGTTTGTTTGTTTTGGCCATTTCTTGGGATTTGTTGAGAGTTTAAATGATGAGACTCGCGATTCATTTCATCTTTTAGTGACTATCTTCTGACTTCTGACATCAGACACAGAATAAAACCTCACGTTACTCTCGTACATCTTCAGGTGTGTAGGACACGGTTCAGTTTCAGTTCTCTCAACACACTTTTCCTCTGCCGGTCTCTGACTTTCAAAATGTTCTTAAACAAGTTCACCATCACCATAGAAACACCAAAGCACTCTTGTTCAGTCTTTGGTTGAAGAGGCCTGGTCAGCTGACACACAATGAATTATTAAAACCAACCTCCAGAATATTTATATTGCCTTATACTTACTACAATAACTTCAGTTTTTTGGTCAACAAACATTCACAAGTCTTTTGTTTCTACCTGTCACGCGTCTTCTCTGATGTGCACCAAAGCAGCACAATATCACACATTTTCCTGGAGGGTTTTTACAATCTGTAAGCATACGACACCCTCTATCCTCACACGCCTTTAACTCTTTGACATCACTCAACCCATCTGTCCTTTAAAGCCTCACTGCAGATCCTTCCCGTCTGCACTGACAGACATCTCTGACGCTACTGTCTCACAGTCATTTCGTGCAAACTGCTGCTGTTTGTCCACAGTTCACTCGCGCTCCTCTCCTGTGACGTTAGAGGCCAGGAGTTATTAGCTGCTTCCTGCCCAGAGGTCAATCCCACTCCAGCAACACCATCCACACGTCACTCACACTAGGTTCTGTTTGAGTCTGAGAGTCGATATCACCACACTCATATTTGTCAAGTTAAATAAGTTGTCTAGGCATATAGACCCCAGGGGCCTTCGAGAGTGGCTCAGTATAGATATGTGGATTTGTATAATGTTATGTATTTCACTGTCAGTTACAGCTTTGCCATGTGTCCTCATTATACAATCTGCTAGTTTGGCCGTGTTGTTCAGGCTCTGTATCCTGCTCTGTCAGTTTACTGTCATGCAGTAGACGCAGAGAGGAAGGGGAAGTTAAGGAGATCAGGGGACAGTGATTTGCTGCTGTTAAATTTCAATTTTCCACCCCAGAGGAGGGTTGTTCCATATGAAGGAGAAGGAAAATGCTGTTTTAGGAGAAAAGCGTCTTGAAAGCGATTTGAAGTTGTTGAGTTTTAAGTAAATGTTGCACAATGTAAATCTCCCGTCGTTAATTTAAGCAAAACCTTAATGGACCCCAACCTGGAACAGAAACGTATTCTTACAGATTGGTTAATTACGGTTTACAGTCATACGTAATGGGTTGTATTGATTGTGTTGATCAGAATAGTCATTCAGTCGTTCGTGCTTAGAATGAAAGAGGTCAAAAGGATTCATGGCTCGTCTACAGCAGATAAGAAGATGATGCCTGATTGATCATCTCACAAGAAAACCTTCACCTTCAATGCTACATCCCTAATTATTCTGCCCTCCTCATCTTCAGCTATTCCACATTCTCCCACCTCAAATAGTTTTAAACTCAAAACCTTCGACCACTTCAAGGGCATCCACAAGTCTCCAGGCCACGGTCCACTTCCTACATTCTGGGCAATGTTCTTCATTCTGCCAATTCTGCTCTGGTCATCAATCCACCTATTGTCGAGACTTCTCCTTTCTGGCTCATCAATCATGAAATAAACTTCTCACTCCAGTAGAAATCTCAGAATCCCCTTTCAATCTTCTGTGGGGGTGGAAAATCCTTTTTTCAAGAAGTATAGTAACTCAAGTAATTTTCTCCACACTCCTCTACTCACTTCTCCTCGCCTCTTACGAGATCATGCTTAAGCCGCAGGAGAACTGTTAAGGCCCAGTAGTTTGACCCTTGACCTTTGATGGTTTCCAATGTTTTCTTTAAGTGAGCTCTGTTTGACACTCAATCTGTGTGTGTGTGTGTGTGTGTGTGTGCTTCAACACTCTGGTCCACCGCGCTGTGAATGGATCAGCCCCTCCCTACATCCAGGCCATGATTAAACCACACACCCCAGCGCGTTCGCTTCGCTCTGCATCGACCAAGTGGCGTCTGCACTGGTGAAGCCGAAGGCGATATACGCCTCATCATATTTTCTTGTCTGGACTTTTGCTTTGGAAACTGGCACATTTGGTGAAGATTCATCCTCCGCTTTGTGTTTAGCTGGGAGCCCTGTCACAAACTTGTCCATGTTATGCTAGCAGGGCTCAAGCATGCTACATTCATTTGCCTTGCCGCAGCCCCCCTGCATTAGCTCTGTGCCCCTCACTTTGGGAACCACTGCATTAATGTATCTCTGGAGTCTTGAGGAACTGACCCAGAGACAAACTAAAACTTGACACTACAGCCAGACAACGCATAACACCGCCACTCTCGCGCTCGACGGCACACTGGCTCCGCTCGGTCTGCGCTCGCTCGACGCCCTGAGCAGTTCCTGAAAGGACTCTGTTTCCATCCAAACATTTTTATGTGAATTTTCTAATTAGAAAAGCTAAATGGAAGCGACAACTCCAGTGCAACTTCCCCCCGAGCTGTCAAACACCCTGCTGCCCCCGTAGGGAAGAATCGCCGCTATAAATAAAGAGAGCCATTATCGGCTACAGATACCGTCTCATGTGAGCTGAAACAGAACAACATGACCAGCAGCTCTTTGTCTCCAGCTTACTATTTGCTGCCAGATGTGTTACATTGACATTGAAACCCCTCCATCGTGGAATCTAATGATTATGCAAAATGATCGCAGGCTGCTCTAATGACCTCAATCAGGCAATTATGTAATAATTACGACTAGTCCTATTTAGAAACATATACTGAATGTGATTAAAGCTCAAGCGGCATGTATGCACTGATCAATGAATCGTATCCAGCCCTATAGGACAACAGGGTGTCCTGCGGAGTGTCGGATACTCTGAATACAACCATCTGCAGGACTTTTTTAATGCCACATCAAATATGAAATTGCATCACATCTGTATGGGAAAACAGAGGTAATATCAGAGCTACAAACATCCTTTGCATATTTATGAACATTTTCTGTTTCATATTCCCATTTCCCATGTCAGAGAAAGTTTTACAAGAACTCTTCATTGCCTTGACAAATGACAGTGCGCCCATACTGTTGGGTATTGGAAGACGGAGGCCTGGCTGTATGTAGAAGAACATGAGTGGATGTGTAGCACATGTCTCCTCAGTTTTGCCAAGTTTGACACCTGAAATATATATTCCCTCAAAGAGTGCAGGAACAGTGGCAAAGATTGTGACGTGTACGGCTGTCGGGGTAGAATCACACGCCATCAGAACACCCGCACGGTACCCTGCACGCAGTGTGCCAACTTCCAAAGTAAATAGTTTTGTGCAGTAATAAAACGGGTCGGTCACTGCATTGTTTGGTTAGAAAGCGTTTTAATCCTGCTGCTTCTTCAGCCCGTTAAGGGTTTGATATGAAAACAGATATCTCTCCCCTTGTCTGTCTTTTTTCTGGGAAAGATGTTGAGCTCCACTGATGGCCATGCTTTGGTTTTGCTTCCAATCAGATGAAAAGCCTCCTCCTGGCTCTCAGCTGCTCGTCACACAGCAGGTGTCCCATATTTGCTACACTGTGATCTTTGCCAGCTTGAAGACAGACGGCCATGTTGTCGACTTCGCTGAGATTTCCCGTCATCGGGCTTCCACAAAGTGTGTGTAGCATACCAATCCACCATCAGGCCTCAGGATTAGGACTGAACCACGTCGCGCTAATGTGTCCCAGGGCTGCATTGCTGTCATCATGCAAAGATTTCACTTGTCATGTGAGGCAAATCAGGAAGTACCTTCAGTAGACCAATGCCTCCACATGTCTTCTTCACTCTGTACAAATTGTCTGCCAAGTATAGCAGAGCTGGCGTCTCTGATCAGGCATAGCTAGTAGCATTCTAGGAAGCTTCAGCTGCAGGACTGCCCACTGGGACTCTGCAGGAACTCTGCCCCTAAGACATGAGGAATTAGTCTACACTTATCTCTCATCCACAGCCATAGTGGCTAATCTTATCTGAGCGGCTCTGTGTTTAAGAACAGTCTTGTGAATTATTTGCTCACCCTTACTGAAAGGCTTGCAGGTAAAAGTATTCGGGAGTGTGCTACATTAAGAATTGAAAAGTCTCTTTTTGGTATTGTTCTTCCACATGAATATCTTTTTAAAGCATTAAAGATGTTTTTCTTGGCTGTGTTATATCCTAGAAAAAGGGCTGAAGTGCTCATTTTAAACCGTCTTTAAGCTGAACTTCCCAGCAGCGAGCTCGGCATTGAAGTAGAATATCTATTGAAGATATTATGTAGAGACTTTTTGTAGGACCCTTGTTTCTGAAAGATGTCTTGGGTTGAGTGCCATTATGTGAGGATGGTATACGTGTGTGTACTCTCTGGGGCTCTCTGGGGCTGCCGTTCACGGTTTGGACTTGGTCCCTTGGTTCCAATTAGAGAAAAGCTTCATGCATTCTCATACAAGGATATCTAAAGTTATTATCTTTACATTGACAAGGGATCGCATGACGTATGTAAAAGGGGTCACTCGTACTGACAAACCCACAGATACTTTCCATCTTCCCCCCAGCTCTGCATCTTCAGCCCAGTGTTTTGGTTCCCTGACTGAAACTTTACTGTTTTGTTTCATTCTCACCTTCATTGTGTTGTTTTCGTTCTCAGCAGGCAGCTGTTTTTAGTGAAACACATCCAGAAACTGACTGTACACACCTGCTCAGCAGAAACCAGCAGACAGCAGCTCAAGCACAAAGCCAGCTCCATAAAAAACAAATGCTATTCCCTGTTTGGTGGAATCAATTGACTTGCCTGGGGGGGGAAATCGATTCATGTAAGAATTGAGATTCTCGTCTTACATTCTGAATCGATTCACAACTTCCAAAAGAAGCTCGATATTGCTCCTGATGGACAGTCGTCCTACACACAAGTCAAAGTGTGTTAAGCATTATTGGGATCTGTTGAGAAAATCCCAGTTTGACCTGTTGTTTCGTGTACAATTTATTTTTGAGTTCCTGAGAAATGAAAAGGCAGCTGTCCTTAGCCGACCAATTTTATTTATGTAACAGGCAATATTTTTATATATTCTTTTTACTTTAACCTGTTATTATTAAAGTCATTGAGAAATGCCCAAAAATGTTTAGTAAAAAGTTTTTATTTTTGCAAATTTAGGATGAATAAACGATTTTGATTCAGGAATCGTGACCCCAAGAATCGAAATCGATTCCCAACATTCATTTGATGATTTACAGATACAGATTGATAGACATAATGTAGCCTCATCTACCAGGTGGAACAATGGGGGAACTTGTTTTTCAGGGAAAGTAAAGTTAAAGTACAGTAAGAAGCGTAGCATGTCGCCAAAAGCAACGCAGTCTCCAATGTTTGGCTCTATAATTAATTCTGTTTTTGGATATGACAGGAGTTAATGTGTGCACATGGAGCATCAAAGAATGAATAACATCCATTTATCTACATTGCTTTTAGGGTTCGATTATTATTCGCGCACATTTTCCATGAGTGAAAATTCTTCTCGTGCACGGGACACCAAGTCCATAAATCATCAACATCGCTCTCTGAGTATCTTTTCATGTATGAGGCTTCATATGTGATCATATAGCTTTCATCATCAACTGCTGCTTAAATGAGTAAAAGAAATGTCCCATTCATGACGCAAGCTTTGAATGAAAACTCAACCCTGATGTCTGTTTTGTTCCCGGATGGATTCTCAGCGGAGCTCCAGCTGCCGTGCCCTCCCTGGTGCACTTTGCACTTCCCTCTGATGATATCTGGCAGCTTGTTTACGTCTCTCCTGCCGATGATTTGATGCTATTTTCATCCACTCTGGCACCTCGTAGATACACTTGTACAGAGATGCAGCAAAGTGTAAAGATGAGCTTCTGTCTGCCGTTTATTAGATGGAGAGAACATCAGATGGTGGCGTGGAGGAGAATGACAAAGGTTTCCCTCGTGCTGTTGTGTCAGAAGATAAGCATGCCATGTTGCACTTCACTATTTATCATTCCTCTTCTCTGTCAATTCAGTTAGTGACATCTCTGGGTTCACTGAGTGTACACATCTTTTTGTTTATCCCCCACAATGAGGTCTGTGAGTGGAAGTGCCAGGCTCAATATTTGTCTCACTTGACAGAGTTGAAGCAGCGAATGGACTTCTGTTGTGACTGCACTAAATGGAGCTGTCTGGGTTTTGATGAGGATGCTATTAACTTTGTTTTTATTTTGAGTCGAGAAAGTGCAAGATGGAAGAGACGGTGACACAGAGTCCTCATCTCTTATTTCAATCACATGCATGTTCGGCAGCAGAGCCGTTCAGAGAGCCACTAAGAGCTCGTCAGTTGAGCAGAATTAAATTAGGACCCCATTTTATTGTAGTTTTTCTTAAATGCGTTCATTTCTTTCTCATTCCTATTCCAGACACGGGTTGGAAGCATGAATGTTTCCATCTCCCAACAGGTACCGACCGTCTTCTTGAACCTACTCTTCTCTGAATATATGAGATGTTCTTTTTATTCTTATGTAAATGATGGAGTTTGGCAAAGCTTCCTCGTTGTGAAACAGATTTGTTTGCCTGCATTGTTGATATGTTGAACTTGTGTAGGAAGTGATGCTTTACTGTTGTTCCAGTCTTCTGCCCTTAATGCTTCCTGCCATCCACTCTTCTATTTACATAAACGGTTTGGAGGTACGGATGTACCTGCGACAATCAACAGATATTATAAACTGCATGTTCAAGTCCAATGTCATGTTTTATTAAGCATGCCAGGGTGTCCATATACAGAGCCGTATACCTGAATACTTTCTCTCATAATTACAGTTTTCATACTGGAATCGCAGACGGTACAGACTCAACCACACTGACGAACCAAAACAATGAGCTAAAAGAGGCTAAAGATCGTGCAGCGGAGTTGAACGTTACGTCTCTGTGATTTCAGCACCAAGAGAAAACATTTTATTCAGTGTTATTATTAGTAATGTTAAGATGTGAGTTTGTGTAACACGTTTAAACAGACATGGACAATCTGTTACAGTAAATACAACGGACAGTAAATGAATTAGTATACACACAACATAATATAGTGACTACACTGGCCATAATGTCAGGTCTGTCAGTTCATTCAGAAATTGAATTTACATGATGAAATTACAGATAGAATAGTTTATCATCTGGTGAATCCAATTTCTGCTGTCTTTGCCTCGGACAGCACCGTCGAGTGTTCACTGTTCCTGATGCCGATGCAGATATCTCTGGGTATCGGCTGACGTCGAGAAGCGATCTGATACCAGAGTTAAATGAATCAGCTGTGGAAGAGACGGGGATCATGATTGGTTTACATGGTTTGTGCTGTGTGCAGACATGAAGAAGACGCTTTATTTAGGCGTTTTCTGCACTCCTGGTTTAGGTACTTTAAGGGTCAGCTGTTGGCTTCCACTAGTTGTTTAGTCAAATAGCATCATTCTGTCAGCAAACAGTTAAACTTCACTAAACCTCTTAACCTACCAACGTACCCTTTTTTAGTCTGACATTGACCAGAGT
The DNA here is from genome assembly GCF_900634415.1 of Cottoperca gobio. Lineage (NCBI taxonomy): Eukaryota > Metazoa > Chordata > Actinopteri > Perciformes > Bovichtidae > Cottoperca > Cottoperca gobio. The sequence goes on along the minus strand of NC_041368.1, from coordinate 23,464,192 downwards.
GTCTCTGAGGGACACTTGGCTAAACATCCTGCTGTACAATAAATAAGTTGTGCGACAGATTTATGAACATTAAAGAGCATTTCTACGTGACTTGGACACCACACTTTACTGCTGTTTATAGAAGATGATTTGATTTATGACTCTCCGTTACGCATTCATAAAATGTGTTAGTAATTCTGCTTCCAATGACGACACTTTTGCAGCTACTGCTCGGTCAGTCTGAAATACAATGAAGAGTTGCAGCCACGTCGTTACACTACAGCAGAGAGGAAGCACACTCAGACTTTGGAAACTATTCTAAGGACTAATATGGCACCAGATGGGATTAAAAGAGTATTTAATTACCCCCCCCCCCCTCTTAACTGGCCCCTTTTCCCATCCAGTTGACATGATGTGCTCGTAGGGCAAATCTCCACGCTTGCGTGCCTCCTAAGTGCACCAGAAGAAAACGCATCAGACGCCTTTTTCTCAGATTTTCTTGTTGCCCTCCTCATGAATGTGCGTTGAGCTCTCGGGGCCGCGGGGAGAGTCTTTTCATTCACTCTTCTTTTCTGAGCAAAGACTTAAGATTTGCAGACCTCTCCATAATGGACGGGTCAGATTGGACATTGTTCATCTTTTTGTCTGTCTTCTCTCGTCCTCCTTGTTGAGAGCAAGTGGAGCGAATGGTATATCCTGAACACTGAGTCCTTCAGTCCTTTGAGGTCCACGTGAGGAGGTCCGGCTACAGAAGTGCGTGTAGACGCTACTTTCAGAGTGATTGATGGCACGGCTCATCTTTGAATATGAATGATATTTGAGTCCGTTTTAGGGCCGGAGAATACACGCAACAAGTTCCTGTAGCCCTCGGGCAGATTCATATTGCGTTAGTCCAACCAACAACCCAACACTTAAGATATTCAGTTTACTATCAAATAAGAAGATATGCAAAGCAGCACATTAACACTTATTGTCAATTATGTTTGTCTGATATGTGATTGTGCTTCAGCTCTCGTCTCTTTCCTTTAACCCTTACTCTTATTATTTAGACATGTTTCTATGTGATGTTATGTCAGCGTATCAGCTCTGTATTTATTGAGATATTATACATTTTCTGGCAAATGTATTGTGAAATTGTGAATAGTTTTAGATAGTCCATTAAACCTGAGAAGATACTTCATTAGATTGGTGCAACATCTGCGAAGGCTGATTTATAAATCATTCATCATATTGCCTAACACACTGGAAAGATTATTATAATTAGTTTTAATGTATGATACTGTTATGATGCATTTTTTACACATCATATTTCTTGCAGAGCCACAGTGATGCAGAAACGCAGTAAAACACCAGCAGTATCAGACACATTTAGAATAAATCCAGTTTCATTTAATAATTGATTGGATTTCAAAACCACACGTCTGCGTATCTCCTGTGAATACAGAGGAAACATGTGCAGTCGGCCACAGTCACCCATGCGCCAAATTAACATTCACCTCTCATTCACTTCCATTTTCTGCGAGCGATGGGCTGAAAACACATTCTGTGGCGAAGCATCTTCGCATCTTCTCTTCGTGTGGAGTTCAACTTCTAGGTATTCAGAGTCTTGCCTTATTTTTCACAGCAAAAATAAAAAGTGAAAATGATCTTTGGACCGTACGTTGACATCAGACGAGCAGCTTCAGTGTGTATCGCTGTAGAACATGTCACAGAGTGAAGTTTATTTTTAATTCAGACAGAATCCTCACGAGGCTTTTATTCTGAAATATTTGCAGGACAGTTATAAAATAAGAGTACCGGCATTATGAAAGAAAGTGGCGGCAGCAGCGCCGTGTCTGTGCGGACAAAACACACGGCGCTAACGCACAGAAACAAGAAATCATCTCAACATTAAATCATTACTTCCTGCTTCATTCAAAAGAACCTCTCGAAGTCTTTGACACGTTTGAGTGACAGATCGAATGTTTCATCTCATTTCAATTAAAATGCCACGCTGAGCCCTCGATGGCCCGTTTGGCAGGCGCTATGCACATGCTTTATATTGTGAAGGCTTAGCAAAGGCTTTCATTGTGAATGGAGATGTACTGCTGCAGGACACACTGTGCAACATGTTTAGCATCATATCGTCGCTGTTTTAATCCCAAACTCCTCTCTGATAACTCAGTGCTGCAGAATTTGGAGTTTGTGTGGGAAAAATCTACATTTTCTGAAACGATGTAGAGAAAGCAATTACAAAGAGACAGAATTATACGTGTTGAAGATGCATTTTGCACACACACATTTTGCACACAACCGTTGGTTATCCAATCCCTAAAAGTTGCATAATCCTGACACTTATTAAATACAAAATGTGTCATCACCCAGAAACAACAAACTACACACATCCGGTTACTTTGAACCTCGGCTTTATTTCCTTGTTTTGGTGATTATGTTAGATTATGTCGAGCCTGACACAATCGAACACACACAAACACACAGCCAGGGAATGACATTTACACTGCAGTAACACACACAGCTGACACATAACATCAACTCTTTCCTTATTGATTTCGCAGGATGTGTGTTTCTGCTGCGCTCATGTTAAATGTGATGCAACAAATATAAAAGCACTTTGTTTGCTTTACAGTAGCAGCGTTTCTGCATGTTTGTACTTACTGGAACTCCCCATTCAATATGATTTGAATTGGATTGGAAACTATAATATACGATATATATGATGCCTTGATCGTAAATTGAGACAAGCAAGTCGTTCTATTGGAGATTTGTGAAGTTAAAAATGAACTGCAACCAATTGTTTTGCCCATTTTTGTCTTTATGACTTGTATCAGTGTGTAGTGTGTCAATTATAAGTTAATGTCACTGCTCTGTATTCAATTATACTCTGTGATAAACTATCTCTGAAAACAGAGCTGAGACTGCCAACAGCGTGTCGCATGGCTGGATAATAGAGTGACAAAGCAGATGTAATGACACAGAGGGAATGATGACATGACAAACACATCAGCATATAACACCAACCTCGGAGCTTAAACTGCCGCAAGTAAACAGAGCAGTGTTTGTTTGTAGTACAGTATCCTGTTGCAGTGTACACACACACACACACACTCACACTCACACTCACACACACATGCCTTGTAAACCAGGCGGCAGCGTCCGGTCCGAAAAGTGAAGTCAATGCAGAAGAGTCTTAAACCTGCAGTCTCTGTAACATCCAGCAGGAGACTCCTCTGTAACATCCAGCAGGAGGAGACTCCTCTGTAACATCCAGGAGGAGACTCCTCTGTAACATCCAGCAGGAGGAGACTCCTCTGTAACATCCAGCAGGAGGAGACTCCTCTGTAACATCCAGCAGGAGACTCCTCTGTAACATCCAGCAGGAGGAGACTCCTCTGTAACATCCAGCAGGAGAAGACTCCTCTGTAACATCCAGCAGCAGGAGACTCCTCTGTAACATCCAGGAGGAGACTCCTCTGTAACATCCAGCAGGAGGAGACTCCTCTGTAACATCCAGGAGGAGACTCCTCTGTAACATCCAGCAGGAGGAGACTCCTCTAACATCCAGCAGGAGGAGACTCCTCTGTAACATCCAGCAGGAGAAGACTCCTCTGTAACATCCAGCAGCAGGAGACTCCTCTGTAACATCCAGGACTAGACTCCTCTGTAACATCCAGCAGGAGGAGACTCCTCTGTAACATCCAGGAGGAGACTCCTCTGTAACATCCAGCAGGAGGAGACTCCTCTGTAACATCCAGCAGGAGGAGACTCCTCTGTAACATCCAGCAGGAGGAGACTCCTCTGTAACATCCAGCAGGAGGAGACTCCTCTGTAACATCCAGCAGGAGGAGACTCCTCTGTAACATCCAGCAGGAGAAGACTCCTCTGTAACATCCAGCAGGAGGAGACTCCTCTGTAACATCCAGCAGGAGACTCCTCTGTAACATCCAGCAGGAGACTCCTCTGTAACATCCAGCAGGAGACTCCTCTGTAACATCCAGCAGGAGGAGACTCCTCTGTAACATCCAACAGGAGACTCCTCTGTAACATCCAGCAGGAGGAGACTCCTCTGTAACATCCAGCAGGAGACTCCTCTGTAACATCCAGCAGCAGGAGACTCCTCTGTAACATCCAGCAGGAGGAGACTCCTCTGTAACATCCAGCAGCAGGAGACTCCTCTGTAACATCCAGCAGGAGGAGACTCCTCTGTAACATCCAACAGGAGACTCCTCTGTAACATCCAGCAGGAGGAGACTCCTCTGTAACATCCAGCAGGAGGAGACTCCTCTGTAACATCCAGCAGGAGGAGACTCCTCTGTAACATCCAGCAGGAGACTCCTCTGTAACATCCAGCAGGAGACTCCTCTGTAACATCCAGCAGGAGGAGACTCCTCTGTAACATCCAGCAGGAGGAGACTCCTCTGTAACATCCAGCAGGAGGAGACTCCTCTGTAACATCCAGCAGGAGGAGACTCCTCTGTAACATCCAGCAGGAGGAGACTCCTCTGTAACATCCAGCAGGAGACTCCTCTGTAACATCCAGCAGGAGACTCCTCTGTAACATCCAGCAGCAGGAGACTCCTCTGTAACATCCAGCAGCAGGAGACTCCTCTGTAACATCCAGCAGGAGGAGACTCCTCTGTAACATCTAGCAGGAGGAGACTCCTCTGTAACATCTAGCAGGAGACTCCTCTGTAACATCCAGCAGGAGGAGACTCCTCTGCAACATCCAGCAGGAGGAGACTCCTCTGTAACATCCAGCAGGAGGAGACTCCTCTGTAACATCCAGCAGGAGGAGACTCCTCTGTAACATCCAGCAGCAGGAGACTCCTCTGTAACATCCAGCAGGAGGAGACTCCTCTGTAACATCCAACAGGAGACTCCTCTGTAACATCCAGCAGGAGGAGACTCCTCTGTAACATCCAGCAGGAGGAGACTCCTCTGTAACATCCAGCAGGAGGAGACTCCTCTGTAACATCCAGCAGGAGACTCCTCTGTAACATCCAGCAGGAGACTCCTCTGTAACATCCAGCAGCAGGAGACTCCTCTGTAACATCCAGCAGCAGGAGACTCCTCTGTAACATCCAGCAGGAGGAGACTCCTCTGTAACATCTAGCAGGAGGAGACTCCTCTGTAACATCCAGCAGGAGACTCCTCTGTAACATCTAGCAGGAGACTCCTCTGTAACATCCAGCAGGAGGAGACTCCTCTGTAACATCCAACAGGAGACTCCTCTGTAACATCTAGCAGGAGACTCCTCTGTAACATCCAGCAGGAGGAGACTCCTCTGTAACATCCAACAGGAGACTCCTCTGTAACATCCAGCAGGAGGAGACTCCTCTGTAACATCCAGCAGGAGGAGACTCCTCTGTAACATCCAGCAGGAGGAGACTCCTCTGTAACATCCAGCAGGAGACTCCTCTGTAACATCCAGCAGGAGACTCCTCTGTAACATCCAGCAGCAGGAGACTCCTCTGTAACATCCAGCAGCAGGAGACTCCTCTGTAACATCCAGCAGGAGGAGACTCCTCTGTAACATCTAGCAGGAGGAGACTCCTCTGTAACATCCAGCAGGAGACTCCTCTGTAACATCTAGCAGGAGACTCCTCTGTAACATCCAGCAGGAGGAGACTCCTCTGCAACATCCAGCAGGAGGAGACTCCTCTGGATGTTGTCTTTCACATTGCGTTTGCAGTTCATGAAAGTTAATCATAAGAAAAGTTCTCAAACGCGTAGTCCACAAACCAAAGGGTGACGTCACGATGACGACGTCCACTTCTTACATACGGTCTGTTGTAAACAAACAAAGGTTATGAATTATACATTCAGTGTTACTCCCCAAAACGCATTGTGTGTATCCTTCAGATGCATCTTCTTCCTCCATAAAACATTTGCAAAGCTGTTTTTTTAAAGTATTTTAAATCCAGCATTTCTTACATCCATGTTTATTAGCGTGCAGTCTCTTTCTTCCTCCGCTATGTTAGCGCATTGCAGCATATCTTAGCTTCATACTGAAACCTGTTGATCAGTGGATTAGTGTGACCCCATTGAGAGGACCGTGACACCCAGGTGCTCTGGGCACATGCGTCCACGAGATAAACAAAACGGAGACCCACTGAGGACTTGGTCAAACTGGTTCTCACAAAGATAGTTGGGCATATTTTGGTATTCCTCTACTTACAAGCACATTGTTCTGACTTACATTCAGCCCCCCGGAGGCTCAGCCTGACTTTATTGTATAAACAATTTGTCAAACCCTAATCTTAAACCTTCTTGTACCCCTCTCCCACCCCATGTTACTCCCCAACAGGTCAGCGTTGAACCTGCATGTGATTTAGTGAAGCTTTAAAGCTCTTCCAAATGCCCACACTGAAAAGCCTGTCGTCATATAGAGGGACGCCTTCATACGGGGTCACAGTCTCTTCTCAAAGGCATTGAGGAGGTTGAGTCTGGTTGTACTTTTAATTAAGTAGAAAACTTGAGAGAGAAGTTCTAAACAGAAAGTTCCAGAAAATATCAGAGGCAGCCCTCCCAATTCTCACGTTGGAAGGGTGTGTGTGTGTGTGTGTGTGTGTGTGGGGGGGGGGGGGGTTCAGACGGTACTCATCCATTGGACAAGCACTGTGTAGTCCTCAAATGCTTGTACTCTTTTGATGTCAGGACGGGCCAAAGTGAACACAAAAGCTATGAGATGAGTGTCCTTGTAAGTATTTCCAAACCAAACACACAATTTGTTGATCAAACCACCGAAAAGCCGGAAGTGTTTGGCCGCCACAAGTCCATTGTCTGTCTTGGTGTCAGATCGTGACGTTACAGACTGACAGAGCCCATCCTGAGCCGCAGCTTATTTTGCAGTTGCTCTGTGCATCGGTCTCTCGGGCTTTCTGAAATGAGCTCTCTTCTTACATTCACTTCTCTGCAGGCCGGCCCTAAATGAGCTCCGACCCTCACAGGTTATCATTGTGCTCTTAAAGCCCCACATTGCTCAGTGGACTGTCCGCAGCTTCCTCTGCTGTGTGCATTTTGACAGGAGCTTTCTGCAGTCTATAAATGGTTTTCCCCTCCTCGTGTAGTAAGTGTCTAAGAATAAAATAACAAGAACTCTGTCTGGTACAGTTGAAACCAGTTATGGAAGTGCTGCTCAGTTCCCAAATCTAAACTAGGCTGATGTCACGTCAAACTTCAGTGCGTCTGTCTCTCTTCATCTTCCTCACTCACTTCTTTGCCTTCTGAATAACTCATCTCTCTCTCGTCCACTCCCTCTTTGTTTTGCGTTCTTCTTCCTTTTATCTTTCCACTCTCCATGACTCAGTGTTCTCCTTTCCACCCCTCTTTTCTGTTTCATCTCTTCTGAACATTTCTCCTTTTTATTATTCAAATCGTGACAGCTACATCAAAAGTGATGACTTGCATTGCTTTGCATAATGTTTTTAGCAAATCATTGTTTACTGAATGCAGTCCTGGTGAACAGTTGTTTGCCGTATGTGTTGCCGTCTGGTCTGTTAAACACCATCGTCTACCAGATGCACCAAAAGCAGCCTGTGGTTGGTACAGTTACACGCCATGTATCCCGGTATCCTGAGGCTAAGTTCTACGTTTGTCCCCTTCCCTTTTTTAAATCGGGCGCAGCCTGATATCAGGGCGTTGTGTCCGACCAGCATGCGGTCGGCTTCACGCAGCTATTTGGGCATTTGCAGTGATAGGGATGGCACTCCCAGGGTCAAGTGGTGAGCCTCCCCCTCAGCCAGAATGAAAATGCTGAACAGATGCTGTGCTGTCGGGTCCGTCTCTCTGCCTCAGTGTTTGATGGGCCAGTGTTTAGTCAGTCAGTCTGCCTTAGCCTTTAAATGGGCTCGTGTTTAGTCACTAGGTCTGAATAATTAATGTGTCAGAGTTTAGTTGGTCTGTCTCAGACAGAATGACTGAGTGAGCACTCGACCATTAAACACTAACTGCTGCTTTCCCACAAACGCTTTAGGTCCTACCCTTTAGTCAGATTCGGATTTTATTTTTTAAATGGATCCTTTTAATATCATCATTTGGGTTCTAATATCAGAATGATGATTTTTCAACACCTTACTTTGAAGCAACATTCATAGATTGGCATTTTGGGAAATGCACTTCCTCTACAAAAGAAAAAAAAAAGAAAATTCACCCATAAACTACCAGAAAAAGTTATTAATTGAAAACTATTCTTATTCTACGACTCTTTAATTTCTCAGTGCTTTTTGTTTTGTCTCTAGTAAGTGTTGGACCATATTTTTGTCAATCACACTTTATATATAATGAGCCGCTCTTTAGTCGTAGAGTCTCAATTGGGCAAGTCTTAATTGTCACTCTATCTTGGCACTTAATGGGCCAGTCTGTTTCTACTTAATGGGCCCGTATTTACTCCATCAGTGTTTATCTTTAATGGGGCAGTCGTTGGTCTGTCGCTTAATCGCTGCATTTAATGGGCCAGTGTTTAGCTGGTTTGTCTTCCGTGTGTTTATTTGGCTGTTTTTTTACTATGTAAAACCTGCCAAGATGATACAAATATGTTATTATTACTAAACATTTAAGTCATAATGTCACACCAGGCCCTGCACTCCCAATGCTAATGAATTCAGAAGGACAATAAATATGCAAATTACAGATGTGGAGTCATTTATTGCATCAAATTAGTTTTTGACCCATTTGGTCCGACTGTGTCTGATACTCATAGGTTGGGTTGCCAACGACTGCATCATGTTATATAGCGATGGAAGTGTGTGTTGGTGTTCATGTGTGTAATTTGTCCAGTGATGTGTGCAGGTGTGAGAGCTGTCTGCCTGTCTGTCTGTATGTCTGCCTGTCTGTCTGTCTGTCTGTCTGTATGTCTGCCTGTCTGTCTGCCTGCCTGCCTGCCTGTCTGCCTGTCTGTCTGTCTGTCTGCCTGTCTGCCTGTCTGTCTGTATGTCTGCCTGTCTGTCTGTCTGCCTGCCTGCCTGTCTGTCTGCCTGTCTGCCTGTCTGATGGCTTTTTGTATTGTTTGACTGTAACCAGATAAGAGGTTAGATTTCCTCAGGGACTAAATTGAAAACACGTCAGTAGTTTAAATACACTTCCTAAATCATGAAGCATTAAACAGAATATGCTTTCTTATCGATATATAACTAGGTGCAGATGTACCTACTTATTAGAGGATTTATTAAAGGTACACTACGCAATGTTTCCTGTTCTGCTATAATACGTTCATGGGGAGTTCCAATTAAAATACTGAGAGGAAACAAATCACACTTTGTATGACTCTTCTTCTTCTTCTTCTTCATTAAAATGTTTCTACCATAGCAAACAAAATTATCATTAATCACACTAAAAATATTCATATTTGAGATTTTGAAACCGTTTTTCTATAACAAATGTCATAAATCAACGGTGAAGACTGTTGTGATGAATGTTTTATTAACGGACTAATTGATGGCTCGAGTTATGATGTCAGACATAAAACAGATTGTTCTGTGAGGTAATTCTTCACTCCTGTGGTCCACGTTGGACTTGTAGATCATAAAAATGATTTTAAAGTGGATCCTGATCTGAGGTCGAGTCGTCGCCGTGATGTAGCCACTCGAACACAGGCTGCTCAAACATCATGCCATCGACTCCACATGCTGTTCATCAGCATCTGGCTCATGCATTTGAATAGTTACTGAAGCTTTATCAAGTAAGAAAAAGGAATGATGTTTTTAGATGCGCAGATTTAAAGTCAAACATCACGAGTGTTTCCGCTGCTCGTCACTGACGTCGTCTCGTGGAGTCCTCGACTGGAAGGAAACCTGGCCCTGCGTGCTTCTCATATTGGAGATCTTCCAGTTAAAGGCAGCAGCCGTGTCATACAAAGATCCAGCGTCTGGGTCTTGACGGTGGACTGCGGCACAATACGCAGCCATGTCGAACAGCGTGTAACCTCCCAGTCCTCACCTGGAGGGCAGAACTAAGGTGTGAAACTCATTAGTGAACAGAGCGGATGAAAAGGACGCCTCGCGGATATGTAAGAGTTGCCATAAAACTGATCAAGTGTGCTCGTGCATTACGCTCTGCTTACTGTCACGTTAAGATTTTACTGTAGTTTTATCATCTTGATTCGTGCCACAGTGTCATGTTGCTCGAGTACATTAGATTTGTAGTCAACAGGAAGAATCATTGGACACAATGTGCGTGGAGCAGGGTTTTATATTACAATCTTCATTTAAGGTGTTAAAACATGAAAGGAGATTTTGGTTTGAAGTTATTACAGTAAAAGCTGTACAGAAAATATAATTGTGTTGGGCCATTTTCCTCATAAGGAACTTTCCCACCAATCCAGGAACTCAAGTGCTTCACCTTGTTGTACTAAAAGGACCCGGCTCTAGATTCAGTTCCAGGACCCAGAAAAAGTCTCTGGTAAATGTTTTCCCACCGGCCCAGAAACTATCAGTGTGGAGTTTGATTTACTGAGTGGGGCTGATTGAGCCAACACAAACCTCCAGGCTGCCGGGGCCACTGGAAATCAATATTAGGGGTGGACATTTCTTGCAATTCTTATTGAAGTTAGAAATAAAGTTGTGTGGTCGGTTTCTCAACTTTTCTGAAAAGAGGTGAGATAAAGAATATAAGTGTTTACTGTTGCAGTGTGGTTTAGTGCTGAAGCAGAGACAGCACTGCTCTTCCAGTCTCTCTCTCTCTGCCCCCTGTGTTTGTTTTTCATTCAAACTCCCCCCCACAAGTAACAAAGGAACACACACATGTGTTGTTGTTGTTGTTTTGTGCCTGAATTGCTTCTCCAACAAAGCTGTCCTTTTTTTACAATCTGTAATTGGTCTGTTTGATTAATCTCCACCGTTCTTCAGACAAACACAAACAGCACGTTTAGGTTTGTGGTTTAACGTGTGAAGGTTCTTCAGTTGCTGCTGCTGTTCGCTCAGAAAGCTTTGGTTGAATTTTAAGAGGCTCTAACTGTTGTTTGTGCGTACACACTTCCTCACCCTCCTGTGGATCCGGGGACTCTCTGATAGAGGCTCACACGCAGTCTGTCACGTTCCTCATTCATCAGTATTCCTCATTAGATTGAGTTCAATCCCCAGGTGAAGCAGAGAACGGAGATAGCGGCCGTCAAGCAGCCAAGGTTAAGTACGCTGCCTGTGCTTTTTGGCTTATTTTGGCAAAAGTCATTACATGCAGCATATTTAATTCATCAGAACTAAGGCGTCCTGCCGCTGCTGCCGTCCAGATCACAATTGGGTATTGTCTGAGACTTTATCTTCAACACCGTGTTACTGAGCAAACCCAGAATTAATTAGTTATTTTCCGTCCGTGTGTACCATTGCATTGTTGACTGGACGTTTTGTTGATTGAGTTTGTTGAATTCAGCGCTGCGTGAGCCTCGTTACCATGGCATTGTGAATAAGGGCCAATTGAAATAAACAAAACACACATCTATTGAAATCTTTCTATGTGTGTGAGAGTAAACACATATCGAAATAAGCAGTCCGTGTCTTCCAATGTTTCCTACTCTGCCATCAAACGTTCTGCCTCCTGCAGAGGACGTTGTGTGTTCCTGACGATAGTCTTCTCATATTGCAGGTCCTGTCTAGTCTTAGGTGGAAGAGCAACTGGCAGTGTACACACATGGAAGGAAACACTGCAGCAGTTCGGGGAGATGTCTTGCTAAATTGAGTGGAAGTGGGACAGAGTGCACTTTAGTTTCTCTCCACTAATGAACAGATGATCATAACAGACTAATAAATTAATAACAATTCAGTGCTGCAATGAGCTATAATCTCCGCTCGCCTGGCACAAACTAAAAGATTAAACATTTGAAAGAGGGAATAAGCCTTTTTCTGCATTTACATTCAAGTCACATAGTGTCAGCTGTTCTTAAAGCATCTTTAACGTACGACGAAAGCTTCGTGAAGCATCACAACGCCAGAACGTGTCACCATGTTATGCATGTTTCAGTTTAATGAAAGCATGACCACAGAGAATACTCTTCTCTGAATGGTCCGACTCACGGCTCTCACGTTGCAGACTTTATAAAATATTCAATGAAAACAATGTTTTTACTAGTTACGAACGTACGACTTCTACTATTGGTCCATGTAGGGAAGAATGTACTATTACAAATGTTGTGAGAGCAATTAGATGATCTTGGATTCTAGATTCTAAATGTATCCGTATTAATGCCACGCGGAGGGTCGGGAGAACAGCAACCGTAGAAACAGCAGGAGCAGTACCGTGGCTTTCTTTCGCTTCAACATTTGCTTTTTGCTCATTTTGTGAAGACAAGGATTTCATATCGCAACAACACAAACATTTGTTAAATTATCTCAAAAGAAAAGTTTCAACAGGTTTCATTCAGAACCACAACCCCACACACATTGATGGAACCGTCTCTCTGGGATTGTTCTCATATGCTTCTCTCTCAGCCTTATTATCTATAGTTTCAGCACTTGTACCGGGCTACTCTGCTCTGTGGATAACGCTGAACCATCCATCCATCCATCGTCTACCGCTTATCCGGGGTCGGGTTGCGGGGGCAGCAGCTCCAGTAAGGAACCCCAATCTTCCCTTCTCCGGGCCACATCCTCCAGCTCCGACTGGGGGATCCCGAGGTGTTTCCAGTGAGGAGATATAATCTCTCCACCGAGTCCTGGGTCTTCCCCGGGGTCTCCTCCCAGCTGGACGTGCCTGGAACACCTCCCTAGGGAGGCGCCCAGGTGGCTCCTTACTAGATGAACCACCTCAACTGGCTCCTTTCAACGTAAAGGAGCAGCGGCTCTACTCCGAGTCTCTCCTGATGGCTGAGCTTCTCACCCTATCTCTAAGGGAGACGCCACCCGTCTGAGAAAACACATTCCGGTCCTCTTTACCCGTGATCTCGTTCTTTGGGTTCATGACCAGAGGTGAGGGTAGGAACGAAGATCGCCCGGAAGATCGAGAGCTTTGCCTTCTGGCTCAGCTCTCTTTTCGTCACAACGGTGCGGTAAAGTGACTGCAGTACCGCCCCCGCTGCTCCGATTCTCCGGCCGATCTCTCGCTCCAACACTGAACACAAGATCATGTAAATGTTCATCACAGGTGGCGTGTTGCTGCTTCTTACCGTGGGACTATACCACTGCCACACTCTGCCAGCCTGTTTGCTAAACTGGTGAATTGATTTGCTAGCCAGGACTCCCTGATTGTGTCTGTAGACTACAGCAGAGTCAGCGCCGCATAGAGATGACTTTATTCACCATTCATTGATCAAGCAATCCAACCAAGATGAAGAGGAGGTGCTGAGTGAAGCAGTTTCCCACTGGGAGCAGACACTAACCCAAACACAGCCCTGCTGACCCACATGGACGCCAGTTTGAAAATATTAGCAAAAACTTCCCCAGAAAATAATTAATAAGTCATATTATACTATTGAAACAACACAATTAATGCAAACCAGCTTTTATTGTGAAGGAGCTACAGCGAGTAAAGGAGAGTAGCTACAGCGTTAACTCAGTGTTTAAAAACATCAAGGTATGAACTTCATTTCCACTTTTTGTGTCACAGTTTAATCAGGTGTTACATATTGAAAGGGGGGGCTGGCCACAGTGAGTGACGATGCTCCAATTAGTGACGGTCTTGCGTGAATAATTCCATTTTCAAAAAGCAAGTGCAAATGATTGCAGGTGTAATAAAAGAAAGTTCTGGAAGGGTTGAGAAATGTGTAAATGTAAAAAAATAAAAAAGGAAGTTACACTTAATTAGTTCAGAAACGAGAAGCGATAGTTTATTGAAAATACAGAGTCATAATAAACATGGAGAGTTGTGGCAATTAAACTGTAATTTGATCTTGAACTTCCCTGAATGCACTTTGTTTATTGTGCTGTTCTGCTCATTCATGCATCACGTCCGTGTTGCATTGTGCTTCAGTTACTTTGGATACCAGAAGGTCTCAACACTTTCTGCATCGTCCATCTCGGCTTGTTTATTAAGTAATAACCAGGACTTGTGTCTCTTTCTACATCTAGCCCTCTCTTCTTCTTATCTTTTGAGGTCTGATTGATGATTTATGTTGAAATTATATTGAAAAGAACCGAACCACATGTTCATCGTATGGTGTTAAGACCTCACAAGCCTCCAGAAGAACTTCAGTGCTTCTTGTCTCATTATCAAACTCTCCAACTCTTAGAGGGTTGAGAGGCTCCACAATCTCCTACAGTTATGTTTTTATTGCTCAGAGCGATTAACTAACACGTTGATATCTGTTTCCAAGTGACTTGAGGGGGCGTTCACGTGAATATTCCCAGTGTTGAACTCTGTTTGTGTATCCACCCCGTGATGCAGATCGGCTCCAAAACTGAATCCGAATGGGCCCGTGATACACCGTTCAACTAGTGTCATGAAACCAGGCCCGTAGTTCTGTAATCCTGTTGACAGACAGACTACGGACAAACTGACAACATAACCTCTTTAGCAGATTATTCCAACCTCACTACACATTTCTTTCTTTTCTGAATAACTCTCTGATCTTAAACACATCCCACTGCTGAACCTGCTCATTTGCAAACATGATGCAGTGTTTTGCATCTAGCCACACTAAGTCAGCGGAGGCCTGATCGTGATGTTCAAACTAAGGTCATGTCCTCTCTTTGGCGTGTATAATGCATGAAGTTAAATGTTCAGTTGAGATGTTGCTGCTTTGCCACCAAAAAGAGTTTGGTTCCATTTGGTTCAAAAGTTGAAAACTTAAAAGGCATTTGCGTGTTTGGAGTCAGTTCACTGTTCATGCGAGTTGAGAAAATGTGAACTCATGCACATATTTCTACCTCCACTTGACTGCATGTTGATTTTGTAAGCTCCATTTCCCTTCCTGATACAAGGAAAATATTCCACCGCAGTGACAGGAAGTGACAGTTGCACTGACTGCTCTGACAGCAGTAACTGACACTGAGAAGCAACCGCGCTGTTGGTTTATGGTCTATCAATAATGTCACGCTCAGCGCCTATTTACTTTGGCCCGAGAAAGTGGGAGATATTTGGATTCCCTTTTCTATTGAGTTCCCCCTCAGGAGCCTTGAGAAGCTCCAGTCTGACAGATCTGTTTGGCGGAGGTGAACACGGCATCAGCAGCAGATAAGTGATGTGTCCGCACACCCTCTCCTGCCTTTATTCTTTATCACTCTTTCAAACCCAGCCCTTCATTCTTTGCTCGCCTTGTTTTTATAATCTGTGTGGGACTTTGGGAGGCTTTCAAACTGTTTCGGAGTCCGGACTACGTGACTGCAGCTCCGTCGCGGATCCTCTGTATGTCGATGTAGGTACAGCTGTCTGATTAGTGTTGGTGGCTGGAGATTGCTGAAAAGGTCAGAGTTCATTGACTTCATTGACTCGAGAGTTCATGGATTTTGTTTCACCTCTCCCTGTTGGATAATTGATTGGATTGCTTATGAATAATGGCTGCATTCAGGCGTGCGTGTAGCCCTCTAAACAGGCAGTCTATCAGTATGAACCTCGCACCGTTCTTGGCCCGTTTTTACTACTGTTTAGTAGCTGTGATCTTGAACTGAGAGGCGATCAGACTGGCGACTCGAAGGCTTAAAGGTTATGGACTACACTGACACGGACCAGATGGTTAAAGGTGCAGAACCTCATGGATCATTACTGTTCTGAATGAACCTAACAAGGCATGTAGATAATGTTAAGCTGCCAGTTGTTTTGAAACTAACACAGTAACATGGATTTTAACATTAACTTCAGCTGCCATCACTAGGCATCAGTTTCTTCTCCTTAATGACTAACTAGCTCATGTCCTTCCAAAAGTGTCCATATCCCAGTTTTCTGATCTTGACATGTTTACCGTCCAAAACGCTACCACTTGCATAGTTATTGTTTATTTAAGCGTAGGACTCAACAATTACGTGATGAGTGTTAGCGAAAGATCACAAAAAACACACCAACTCTTACTTTGATGACCACAAGAGGGCGCTTGTGCATTTTATGCATTGAAACAACAAAAGATGCTCCAAACTAAATGACAAACTATAGTAATATATTATATTGTATGAAAATGACTCACGTGAGTGTTTTCTGATCTCCTGATCGGCCGTGCATCATTTCTCAGTGCCTTGCAAATCTGGTAGATATGACCGTTACGAACAAACACATCCTGCTCGTGGTTCAAAGGAAGCGTTGACAGGATGTCAGCAGCGTCCTGTCCTGTTGACACATCCATCCATCCGACCTCTAATAACAGCGTTACACGACTTCTGGCTTAGTTCCAGACAGACAAGAGTCATAATTCATACAGTCACAAGATGTTCTTGTCACAGGTGATTTATTTTAGGCATTAAACAAACTGCAAATGCTCTAATATTACAACAGAAATCCTTTCAAAATAATACACAAACTTGCATCTTAGTTTACACTGAAATATGATTGTTACAGTCAAACATTAGCTGCTGTAACGTAGGTAAATATAACGATAGTACTGTACTGTAGGTGGGCATTAAATATCCAATTCTGGATCTTCAAAGATAAACGGCACAACTGTTTACGTTACATTTGAGGCCTTTGTTTGGCGTTAGTCACCATATTTGGACTGAACTAAAAGTTTCTGGTTGCATGGAACCTTTACCTTTATTTAATGAAGCACATAAGGAAGATGCAAAGATCCCCAGAGGCAGGATTGAAATATTAAGGAGGAAATGTCGTTCTAAATCTGATTAACACCAGATATAACAATACTGCTGCCATGATGCTAATCATCTCCAATGATCTCTTTGTTTATACTCATTATGCCTGAGTATTTCCATATAGGTTGATATTCAAAACATGACGCAGAAAGCACATTTAGATGTCCGGATGTAAGGAAGAACCATCACTGTTAATGGCTTCTTAGAGGGATACTCCAAGCTTGTGTTTTTTTACAGGACTTTTATTTTCTAGCAAACATAAGAAGGTTTGGAGTGAACCTGCTGTAGTGTGTATGCACCAGAGCTCTGAACTCCATCTTCTTCTCTCATTCCTGCAGTTTCTGCTGATGTGTTGCTGCTGGATTAGTTTGCATAAAGCATCATCTCTTTTGCATTACCATCCCGAGACGTGAATGCGAAGCGGTGGCCGTATATCTGAACTGCATTAATATTACTGCAGCCTTTCATTTGACTTTTTTTGCAATAACTCCCCAGCGCCAAAGGAGCTGGCAACATACATTTTGAATCAACCTGTATGAAGTATAAAGCAGCAGCCAGGAATGTGCGCATTTGCACACACACACACACACACACACATAAACTTCCTCCAGGGACTTAAGAATTAATAATTCACATACATTTCCGGCGCGACTCATGTGTTCTCCTTTATGATATCTCAGAAAGCCTGAGAGAGTCGGCCTATTGGAGGCAGATCTGTGGGATCATTACAGCCCAGCAATAACGCTGCAGCCCTCTTAATGAAGGAGAAGATGGATTGACGCTGGCCAGGGTTATTGCTATTCAGAGAGCCCTCCCCATCACTCTGTGGAGGGTGAACAGGACACTGAGAGGCAAGCAGAGAAAACAGAGGACACAGAGGCTAATGATGGGACATCGGTGGCAGCAGCACAGTGTCCCTTTCCTGTGGAACAGATTCTACCTCCAGTCTGCAGCAACCCCCCCCCCCCCCCAGTGCCAGCAGCTCATATTATCTGCCATGCAACAGTGCCTGATATAGGTCTGCTCATTGCTGCAAGGCCTCCTCCAGATAGGCCTTGTTTATCACCAAGAAAGTCTTTTTTTCCGAGGACTCCACAGAAGCACACACTGCCATGAAATAAAGATGAGAGCGGTGTCCTTTTACCCTCATTAAAACTTGGACAGGTTCCCGAACATACAGTAAGCTCTCCATGCATCCCGGCTCTTCACTCTTCACAGTCGCAGGGTTTATCTTAAGAGGCCAACGTATCTGTGGCAAAGTATTACATCTAGCTGATGGCTTATTAAAGTTAGAGGCGCACACTTGATGTGAGTTTTTCTCTTCAGCAATGGTCAGAAAAAGCATCTGTTTACAGATACTCATTCTAAAGCCACTCCGCCTCTCCTCTCTGCTGCCCTGCTTGTTTTATAGGCTGCTCACATGCCCATGTGTTCCTTTGTTCACTTCAAAACTGCACTTACATTGAGCGATAAGCCTTTTCAGACAAGGCAACCAATTTACCTTTGTGTGAGAACGGTGCTTTGTGTCTCCAGTACCAGACATGACCCTGTGTTGTTTGTTTCTGCCACTTGATGGAGGGAGGAAACAGGCGAAGGGATTGTTTACTGAGACACCCGACGAGTGTTTTACCTGTAATATCATATTTGTCTTTATTAAAGCTGTTTTTTTTAGAAGCTGCCTTTTTGTATAAATGTATTCTAGACCTTTGCACGAGTTTCTGCACTGTGGACCATTACAGGGCGACACCTAGAGCACTGCAACACTCAATCAATACCTTTTAAAGCTGCTGTAGAACATATATTTACTGATTGAGGACTAAAGATATCCTGTGGATTTGCATTATTTTTGCACACAATGGTTGAGGGGTGAACACGGTCTCCTTGTTGTTCTGTTTGCTCCATCAGACTGATTATTGAAGTCAGTGCGAGCTGCTGTGTGCAGTTCATCGTGACCTGTTACTGTGTAAGATTTGTGCTATTAAAAGATTGAAGAGGCACTTCAGCAATTTACTAATGCACTTCCATAAATTTAGTGAAAGAAATAATTAGATTTGCAAATCTGATGCAGAGACGGAGATATCCTGACTTTGAATCACTAGAATGGTTCAAACTCCACAAACCTTTGCGTCCTCTACATTTCCCATAAAGCAGTCAGCTGCATATTTCTGTGTTACACTCCTTTCCTGGGAAACGCCCTCAACCGTCAACCTGGGCCCAAGCTGAGGTAACGCTCAGGCACAGCGAGGCCGCGTTGTGGAGCTGCCAGTTGCATAATTGAATATTGTAGCTTTAATATCTAACATGCAGTTTACAAATGCTTGCTGTCACTATTTACTTCCAGAAAGCCGATCAAAAGAAAACACATTGTAAAGGACGGCACAACTTTGAACGTTGTGTTTACAAACCGCAGTCGACAAATCATACCTAGTGTGTCTTTCAAGCTCCAACACTTACAATATAACAATATATCTTTATGCCTTGTGCCTCCCCCCCCCCCCCATGGTAATATCACTGCTAGACACTACCTGCACACCTGCAGACCCGACCTAAAGACAGATGTAAAGGATGTTTGCATAATAGAAAATAAGTGGAGAGATAAATCTTTGTGAAAACTTATCTTCCAGCTGATCAACCTAAAACATTCTAGTATTAATCTTACACAAAGCGTTGCACGGCCCATGTGAATGTTCAGTCTATGAATGCATCATTTGATTCATGGCATCAAAGCTCTTCGTATTCATAGAAAATAAAAGCATTATCTTCCATGAGCCAAACAAATGAAATGTCTCCTCTTCTTCTAGCCAGAGGAGACACATCCAGAGGGAGAAGGTCTGTTTATGTGGGTGATGGAAAGCTTGTGTAACACTGGCATGATCCTCGCCTTCTGAAAAAGAGACGACTTCTGAATAGCGGCATTCAGTCGTGAGCTTCTCTGAATATTCTCAAGTCATGCCCATTGAGAATACTCAGAGGCTGCACCTGAACGCATCCGAAAGGCCTGCGGTGCTCTCCTGTCCACGCTCTTTACGCTGATGGACACTGTGCTTTATACCATCAACATAGTGAAGCCTCAGCCTCTGAAGCCTGATCTGTCCCCTCCCCCCCGCGCTTCATTGTAGACACTGATTTCAAAGCTTTGCTCAAGCATGAATTTTTAAAGTAAAATCTGACCAGAGGCAACACATATTAATGCCTTCTGCACCAGGAACATCAGACATCGTGCATAGTTAATATTTAAGCAGAGCATGTTGCAGCTACTGTTTACTAAATCAAATGCAAAGCGTGTTTTGTATCGTTTGATCAGCTAAGTGAGGATTGTGCATGTTCTACGTGTGGTACAATCAGTCCTGAGCGTGCACGTCTCCTGTGTCTCCTATCCACTTCTTTAACTTGCTATGCATGATGGCAGGGTATGTAAATGGTATTAGGTGCATCTGTTGGACAGCTGTAACCTTTTCCCACAGATCGTTAGTTACCTTGACCTTTTGTCAATAAGGGCATAAAGATTCCCATTCCAGGTGAACCTGAACTTTGTGCCGGCCCACTCCATCACCACTACGGCGCTGACACCGCCTTTTCCCACCGCTGACCTTTTTAGACAGATACCAACTAGTTGTCGACACAGGAATTGAGATAATGTATGCCAACAGATGTCTGACATCCTCACAGCCGGAGCTCGCTGTCTTCATTAGTTTTCTTTTGTGTCGCCTGGAGAAACTCTCCTGAGCTCGACAACATATTATATTCTGTAAGTTAGATATTAGGTCATAACTGGACTTCTAGGGGTTATTTAAAGGGGACATGTCAGGAAACACTCCCTTTTTCACTGCTTGTGCTCAAACATGTGGAGCGTCAACCAACCCATGGATGTCACATGTTGGGATCCAACAAGCCAATGAGACCTGGGGAGGTACAGACAGGAGCTGTGCTTCTTGTGTAGCACACAGACCAGTTGTGTATCCTTTGAATATTAAGAATGTTTTCTGTTGAAGGAGCAACTTCACCCAACAGATCTGGAGTTCCTCGTCAGGCTCTGATCTTTAACTGCTCACAAACTAAACTAAATGAAGTCTATTATACGACGTGAATCAATAATCTCGTTCTAACAACTCACACGTGGATTAAAGCATTTCTAGCTTCTACGTTTGTTATCTGCTTTTATCAGTCAAAACTTCATTAATTGTCAAAGCAGTTTCTAAAGATACTTTTTATTAATGACCAAACAAACGTCAGTCAGACGGAGAGGCTTCAGAGTTTCACAGATGTGTTACGTAATGAACACCTCAGTCTCTCTGGGATTTATGGGATTAATCAGAATGTGAAACCAAAAACTCAAACACAGCGGAGCGGTGTCGGACTTACCATGTGGAATACAAGCTGTTGTTTGCCAACACATTAAATGCCTGTTGGACACATAATAATGATAATGTTGCTTTTCTTTTCTCCTCACGCTCCTCCTCACCTGCGGATTAGGTGAGTACAATTCATTTCCTTAGTGTTTGTTAACGGGAATAACCGAGGTCTCTGTAAAAGGCAGCTTCAGCGTCCCATCGCTGTCCTTTCTGTTTCTGCGTTTCCTCTTTAAGTGCGATTATCTGCGTTTCTGCGAGGGATCGACTGCAGACGCTTGTTTATGGTCACTTTAAGGTCCCAGTGCATGCTGGGAGAGGCTGGTGCCTGCTATGTGGGGTTTGTGCAAGTTCAGGCTGGACTTGTGATACATAAGATGAGACGAGTCTTGTACGAAGATATAAAAAAATCTTAATGGATTTTATCATTTAAAAACATTCTAACATCAGGATGTGATCCTGTTGGCAGAGAAGAAGAGAACAGATTTCTTGGCAAAACATGAATCATGTGGAAGTTTAGTTTAACACAACAGAGGAAGAGGAAGAGGAAGAGGGATCAACCTTCATTTATGACCTCAGAGATGTGTAGGAGTCTAAGAGTTCTACATGTAAACTGTTTTCTGTGTGTGTGTGTGTGGTCAACACATTCCTTGATACTTATGTCTTGAACCATGAAAAGTGCTTATTTGAATTCTTCTTCTATTTGTTGCCAACGAGGTGAGATTTAAAGAAGAAATGCAGAGTTAGCGGACAGAAAGCTGTTCTTCTTCTCCGTCTACAGTATCCAGTGTTCCTGCTGAGGGTGTGATCGTCCACAGGGCATCATTGACACTGACAGTAACTTCTGCCTTCTGAAGTCAGAGAGCAGACAATCTGATTTCCACATCCCTGAGAAACGTATAGCATCTGTCTCTATCTTTGTGTGACACGTCTCCCTGCAAGTGTCTCGCCTGCAGTCCCCTCAGCAGGAGGACGGCTGAAAGAAAGAGGTCAGAGAGATTGACTGAATCAAGATTAAGCTGCCATAGCGCCACTCGGGCTTAAATGTGCAGATGAGAGCACAAAGCCCAGGAGTAATTTTACACATTGCTAGATGTAGCCCCCCCTCCTCTCACTAATTGCCTACACAGCACCAGCTGGGTGTTTATGGCAGCTGCCTCTCAAGTTAACTTCCACCAGCTTTTCTCTCTGGGAGATCCAGTGTTATTACCAGCCACGACAGAGAGGCTGCTGGTGTGTGTGTGTGTGTGTGTGTGTGTGTGTGTGCGTGTGTGTGTGTGTGTGTGCGCGTGCGTGTGCATGTGTGAGACACCGGCTGCAGCAGGATCTGCCTCAGAGGGGGTTAGAGTAGTTTGCAGGTCTTAGTGTTCCCGTGTGTCTGTGCACACTGTGTTGAAACCTTCCAGGTGTGTAGTTGAGATCAAAATGAAGGCGGAGTACAGATTGGGTGGAGCATCTGCAAGATGGTCTTTAAGAAGATGATTTGTGGATTTGAGTGATTGGTTGACATGGGGTTAAAGACGAAGACATTGACTTTTGTTTGACGTAAACACGTTTCTTTGTGACTGCAGGTCCGTGATATCAATCATTTACAATCTTTTGGGAACATTCCTAAAACTAAAGGGGGTCATTGTCTTTGTAATGGGACTTGAAAGGTTGTCGGGGAAGCAGATCAGCCTGACTTTGGTAGCGCTCGCTCCCCACAGCCCGTTGTTCTGTTGGCCGGGATCGTTTTGGAACAAACCAGAAACGGGGGAAATGCACGCAACATGTCGAGCTGCTCAGCAGTTGTCAGTGTTCCCTGTCTATAGCTTTTACACTAGTGTTTATTCATCACACTAGGTTTGCAGACCGGCGCGGGAGAGCTCCTGCAGCGCTTTGTTGCTCGCCTCTCGTGATTGGCTCCCTTTCTGAGGAAAGTGGCAGAACTGTGAGCTCATTAGTGTCATGAAACAGTCAGGTGGAGAGGAGTGGAGTTGTTGAAGCTCAATTAAAAGCTGAACATCTTTTGTCAAATAGGTTTTATTCCCAACTCAGCTTTAGTTCTTATCAGTCAGTTGTTTTAAGCTCGCGGGTAAACAGAGAGGAAATGTCTGCTTCATTAACTACACTTCTTATATTGTACATCTCCGCCTTGTTTGATTGGTTTCTCCTTTGATTCCCTCCTCATGTTATGTGGCTGTGTGCTGCAGCCATGTTGAATTCCACCAGAAACAGAACGTGCATCATTTCCTTTTCCCTGGGAAACATCCAGCAGCGTGTTTCAGACATGACATGCAAGTGTTTCTTTAGTTCTACACACATTTATGTAATATTTATTGTGCATATTTGTTTTATATGTGCAGCTAAAAGTCTCCATAAAGCAAAGATACAATGAAGCATCAGAATAACCTTAGAGCAACACATCATTTCCACTTTATTTTTACAGTAATAAGAAATGTTGTATTTCCTCGTGCTGTCGTAGAATCCTTTCCTCACCGCCAGGAAACTCCTAAAGCTCGAGTGTATTAATAAAGTTTAGTCAGGGGGGGTTTTGCTGAGCATGCACACTTCTTTCATGTGGTTCACAGTTTATCCATGTTATTGCAGCAACGTACAAATACTGTTGTGTTTGTTGTTAATGGCTCAATTCTAGAGGGGCTTCCCAATTAAAAATGTCCCACTGGTTGATGCACAACAGAACAGATGCAGGAGTTGGCCTTTGGGTTGATTTACATACTGGATGTAAAATACTGAGTAGGTGCACATCATTAGTAGAAACAATATTTGTTTCTGTGTTATTCTGCTTTCATTAACCAGATTGCAGCACAGGCCTGGTTAGACAGCAAGAACCATGCAGAGCTGCAGAAGGTGGGGGCAGAGCTGCAGAACTGTAGCTGCAGAGCTTAATGAGGTGGGGGCAGAGCTTAATGAGGTGGGGGCAGAGCTGCATGAGGTGGAGGCAGAGCTGCATGACTGTAGCTGCAGAGCAGCATGAGGTGGAGGCAGAGCTGCATGAGGTGGAGGCAGAGCTGCATGAGGTGGAGGCAGAGCTGCAGATCTGCATGAGGTGGAGGCAGAGCTGCATGAGGTGGAGGCAGAGCTGCAGATCTGCATGAGGTGGAGGCAGAGCTGCATGAGGTGGAGGCAGAGCTGCAGATCTGCATGAGGTGGAGGCAGAGCTGCATGAGGTGGAGGCAGAGCTGCAGATCTGCATGAGGTGGAGGCAGAGCTGCATGAGGTGGAGGCAGAGCTGCAGATCTGCATGAGGTGGAGGCAGAGCTGCAGATCTGCATGAGGTGGAGGCAGAGCTGCATGAGGTGGAGGCAGAGCTGCAGATCTGCATGAGGTGGAGGCAGAGCTGCAGATCTGCATGAGGTGGAGGCAGAGCTGCATGAAGTGGAGGCAGAGCTGCAGATGCTGTGATTGGTTGAGTCAGGAGCCTCGGGTTGGGATTCTTCGCCCAAGGTTTCCATTCTTCGCTCCTGCGGTTCTTCCAGGCACTAAGTCGGGCGAACAGCAGCATGTTGTGACACAGGACTAAAGCAAAGGTCACAAACAAGCAGGCGATAAGTAAAGTTGACGTGACATTAATTGTGCATCCTCGGGGCTTTGCTTTCATCTGGAATCGGCTGCTGATGAACTTCCACAGTTAGGATGTCTCAATTTATCAGATATTTTAAAGACCAAACAATTCATAGATTCATTAAGAAAATAATAATTGTATTTATTGAAAGTGAAAATAATAGTTACTTGCAGCCGGAGTTGTCTGGTGTTTGGGCCAGACCTTTTTATTATTGATTTGTCTCACAGTAAATATCTCTCAAACATGGCTGTAATCTGCTCATAATGACTTTAACAGAGGGAGCGAGCGCAGGAACGGCACTTCTTACTGACCTCAGACATGTCATGTAGTTTGGCTGTTGTGTGAAAACATGCCAGCTGTTAATGAATATTGTATTTTTAATTATTGTTGCTGACATACAAGTGAGGCAGTAGCTTGAAATGCAGGTCATGTGTCCTGTGTCCCCCCAACATGTGTCCTGTGTCCCCCCAACATGTGGCCTGTGTCCCCCCAACATGTGTCCTGTGTCCCCCCCAACATGTGTCATGTGTCCCCCCAACATGTGTCCTGTGTCCCCCCAACATGTGGCCTGTGTCCCCCCAACATGTGTCCTGTGTCCCCCCAACATGTGTCCTGTGTCCCCCCAACATGTGGCCTGTGTCCCCCCAACATGTGTCCTGTGTCCCCCCAACATGTGTCCTGTGTCCCTCCAACATGTGTCCTGTGTCCCCCCCAACATGTGTCCTGTGTCCCTCCAACATTTGTCATGTGTCCCTCCAACATGTGTCATGTGTCCCTCCAATATGTGTCCTGTGTCCCCCCAACATGTGTCCTGTGTCCCCCCAACATGTGTCCTGTGTCCCTCCAACATGTGTCCTGTGTCCCTCCAACATGTGTCCTGTGTCCCTCCAACATGTGTCCTGTGTCCCCCCAACATGTGTCCTGTGTCCCCCCCAACATGTGTCCTGTGTCCCTCCAACATTTGTCATGTGTCCCTCCAACATGTGTCCTGTGTCCCCCCAACATGTGTCATGTGTCCCTCCAATATGTGTCCTGTGTCCCTCCAACATGTGTCCTGTGTCCCCCCAACATGTGTCCTGTGTCCCTCCTACATGTGTCCTGTGTCCCTCCAACATGTGTCCTGTGTCCCTCCAACATGTGTCCTGTGTCCCCCCAACATGTGTCCTGTGTCCCCCCAACATGTGTCCTGTGTCCCTCCAACATGTGTCCTGTGTCCCTCCTACATGTGTCCTGTGTCCCCCCCATCATATATCCTGCAGTGTTCTTCTGTTATCCACAGCTTGTATGCTTATCAGCTGTCTTCTGTTGGGTACATTCAGCCTGGTTAAGATGTGTTTCACAGGGAGGATAATATGTTGAGCGGATTGTGAATGAAGTCGTAGCCTTCACAGATTCTTAAATATTCATGACATATTCTTCTTATCGACATATTGCAAATGGTTTACCAGCAATATTCACATTGATATTCTAGATGTATCTGGAGCTCCAGTAAAACTTCTTCCAGTTGGTCTTAACTCACAAGTATTAACTTCACTCTTCTAAAGTTAAATCTCTTTTTATCTCTGACAAATAATCTTTACAAAATAAAAATCTTGATGCACAAACTATTCCGTTTCAAAAAGCTTTGATTTTGCAGCACTTTATTCTGGTATTAAAGGGTTAAATGATAAAGTAATAAGTAATGTACTTTCAACAGTCCAGACATTTAAATCATTAACGATGTATCATGAGTTTCATGTGAGTGCCGAACCTTTAGTCTTATAAATATTCATAAGTGTAATGATTTGTTGTCCGCAGTGCGAGTAGCTTTGCTAAATCATAAATGCATTCATCTCCCTTAAGATGTGGGGTTATGTCATTTTTAAAGATTAATTTCAACAGCAGAGCCTTTTTTCGTAATGAACTATTTGATGGTCATTTTGTGGATTGTTTTTCTTTCCGTTGTTGAATTACCTCAGAATCCACACGGCGGCGGCGGCGGGAGGTCGTGATGTGAGAGGAGAAGCTGTAATTGGCTCTGCTCCGGCTCCGTTTGTTTGAATGATGCTAATCGCTCTGAAATGTTCTCTCCTCCCCAAATAACCAATAAAAAAGCTCTGAGACGGCTGCAAAATATTTTGTTATAATTTCCAATGAGAATGATTGAAATGCGTTTTGCTAAATAACCAGAGCATTCAGTAACACTGTAGGACTGCCTCCCCTCGTGAGACGCCACGCTTTGCTTTATCATTTCACCCTTAATAAATCAAGCTTAATGTGATGCACATTTTATTTTACTATAACTCTGTTCAGTACAAAGGTTTATGCAGTGTGGGATGATACCAAAAATTAAACCAAATATAAGTATAAATAAGAGGACGCACGCTGTGTTTACATCAAGTAGATGGATATTTTTTATGTTTCATAAAAGATGCTGCCATATAATCAGCCCAGAGAATTCACCGTTTTTCTTCCTGATGCAAATTCAAAAATGCAAAAATGCTCTTATGATTTGTTTTATTTTGTCATGTTTTCCGTGTTTAGCATAATGGACGAAATGATCCTTTAAGTACAATATGCTTAATGTATTATATTTAATTGGTGAGCAAGACTCATTAAACTTCTTGTATAGTAAATTAAATTAAATGTTTATTATATTATCATGTAAAGTAGTTTTTAGCTACTCAAAAGCAACATTACGGTTTTAAAATAGAACAAACGTTCCAAAGTTATTAATCAAAACAAACTTCTTCTCTATCTTTGTCTTTGTGTGCGTGCGTATGCACCGTGTTCTTTGTAGTTTTCACACACGCAGCAGTTGTATCTGTCACCTGCCCTGCAGAGGTGCAGAACCTTTCGGGGGTCATTTGGGTTCAAACTCTGTGGCACTGTGCAGGCAGCGTTCTCTTTCGGCTTCAAATGACCTGCTGCAGTTTGTTTAGTTGTAAATCTGTCCTTCAACTGGAGCAAAGCAGAGACCAGATCCCTGAGTGTGAACGTGCCGGATGTCTGACAACAGTCTGACCTTGCAAATGGTTCCCAATGTTTCCAGCTGCAGTGATTAATGTTTCATATTATAAATGGATTAAATGTGTAATGTAAAAGGGGTCATTCTTAGTGACCCAGAGGGAATTATCACCCAGCAATGCATTTTCTCCACTTGTCTGTTTCGGCTTTCACCTTTTCTTTTTGTGTTTTGGTTTCATGGCTTGTAAACTGTGTTCTGTGAAAGCCTGTTTCCAGAAGCAGCAGGCGGTTACTTCTTCCACAGTATGTTATTTGCTCACACAACGTTAGTGACTATCTGGTGAACACAGTGGAGCTTGTAAGTAAAAACTAAAAAGCCGGTTATTTGATGAATCACGACAAAGAGCTTTCATTTTTTTATTGATTTCTTTTTGGTCCCTGTAGACAAAAGTGCTGGTGTTTCACTGCACCAGGGTCCCTTGAGAAAAGCAGATTTTCCTGGATCTGAGTCTGTCGGTCTGGATCTGAGTCTGTCAGTCTGGATCTGACAGTCTGGATCTGAGTCTGTCAGTCTGGATCTGAGTCTGACGGTCTGGATCTGAGTCTGACAGTCTGGATCTGAGTCTGACAGTCTAGATCTGAGTCTGTCGGTCTGGATCTGAGTCTGACAGTCTGGATCTGAGTCTGTTGGTCTGGATCTGAGTCTGACAGTCTAGATCTGAGTCTGTCGGTCTGGATCTGAGTCTGACAGTCTGGATCTGAGTCTGTCGGTCTGGATCTGAGTCTGACAGTCTGGATCTGAGTCTGACAGTCTAGATCTGAGTCTGTCGGTCTGGATCTGAGTCTGACAGTCTGGATCTGAGTCTGTTGGTCTGGATCTGACAGTCTGACGGTCTGGATCTGAGTCTGACGGTCTGGATCTGAGTCTGACAGTCTGGATCTGAGTCTGACAGTCTGGATCTGAGTCTGACGGTCTGGATCTGACAGTCTGACGGTCTGGATCTGAGTCTGACGGTCTGGATCTGACAGTCTGACGGTCTGGATCTGAGTCTGACGGTCTGGATCTGACAGTCTGGATCTGAGTCTGTCAGTCTGACGGTCTGGATCTGAGTCTGATGGTCTGGATCTGAGTCTGTCAGTCTGGATCTCGTTTGCTTATGAAGATCCTGTAGAGGCATCAGTGTTACAGGGAGACTGTTTAACTGCTTTCCATCATGGCCGCTGCCTTCCATCATGGCCGCTGCTTTCCATCATGGCCGCTGCCTTCCATCATGGCCGCTACCTTCCATCATGGCCGCTGCCTTCCATCATGGCCGCTGCTTTCCATCATGGCCGCTGCCTTCCATCATGGCCGCTGCCTTCCATCATGGCCGCTGCTTTCCATCATGGCCGCTGCCTTCCATCATGGCCGCTACCTTCCATCATGGCCGCTACCTTCCATTATGGCCGCTGCCTTCCATCATGGCCGCTGCCTTCCATCATGGCCGCTGCTTTCCATCATGGCCGCTGCTCCATTGTTTGAATTCAAAGTTGCTTCTCTTTCATGAACTCCGCCTCGTGTTCTCGCTGGAGAAAGCTTCAGCCGAAGCAAACAGCTTTATGCTAATGCTTCACGCCGTAAAATATTCATGTATTCCAGCGGTGTCGTGTTTATATTAACCTGGTTTAAATTTATTTACACCATTAACAATGCCGCTGAATATTTTAGTGTTGAATGCAGGGTTCTGCTAAAGGTTAGAGTTGTTATAGAGATTAAATATGTTGCACACGTTGTTTTGTGCATGTTTGGTTTTTTTAAAGAGGTGAATCTGCTCTTGAGGCTTTTGTCAAAGTTGACCTGAGGTCCAGGAGGAGGCGGTAGCTTTACTCTGGAATGACGTTTGTGACAAACATGACCTACAGTCTGACCTCCTCTGTAACTGAGGCTCTTTACGTTCCAGCTGATGACCAGAATACACACATATACATCCCATAACTGTTGCACGTGACATGAACACTCATAAGTTGTTCCTCGCAGTCGTGTGTTGAATGTTTGAGGAGCTGTTGAGGCGCTCTGCAGGACCGGAGGAACAAGAGAGAACAATGAGTGAGTGTCTGAGTGAGGAGGAGAATGTTCCTGGGACTTAACATTCATCAGGTGGACACACACACACACACACACACACACACACACACACGTTCCTCTGCTGTTTTATCATTTATTCTTCATCTTGTGTCAAATGTTAGTTTTTATCATATTTAGTCAAGTTGACTAAAGGTTTAGGCATTTTATTCTTATCTTCATCAAAGACAACCGTAAGTATTTTAGTCTTTTTAGAGTTTTAGTTTTGTAAACTCCAGTGTATTCTGGTCTTTTCCTCCGTGCCGCCTCGTCAAAGATTGGATTTCTCTGCGTTATGTTTCTGCAGCTCATCTCGTAGCTGTGCATATGAAGCTGTACTTGTTGTGCTTCAGAGGGTTCACTGCTGCGTGTCCTTGGGGAGGGGAATGTGTTTGGGTTGCATGTTTGGTACATATTTATATTTCCCTGAGGATGAATCCTCCTCACATTGATGACTCCTTGATTACTCCACTTGAGGCACCAGCAGGTTGACATTTCTTTGCTTTAATGAAATATCTCAAAAGTTATTGGATGGATTGGACACCTGGGTGCCGTTAACGTCTGCACGTCCGTGCACGGTATGAGAGCAACGTGATTTATCAGAGATAGTTTCCTGCAGGACACCAGACGCCTGCACTCGGAGCAGGGTTTGGGGTTATTGAGGTGACTTCAGATTGAACTGGTTCTCAGTCTACGACGCTGCTTCACTTAAACTGCACATCTAACCTGCGCCAGAGTTTTGTTCCAGATAAGAGATGCACTTGTGTAAAAGCAGCGCCTGCTGACCAATCACAGCCCGGTGCAGGGATCCTAAGATGATACGAAGAAGTTAAAGGTTATATAAAGTCATAATCCAGCTAGAAGCAGTTTAAACTGACGAACGCAGGAAGGAGAGCGAACGATCTCCGACTGTGTGAATGTGTTAAAGTGTTAATATCACACAGGGCGCGTGTCTATAGCCTCATGATATATGTGTTGTTTACATGCATTCGTTCAGCTGCAGCCCCCCCGATGTGAAACGGAAAGAATAAATATAAGAACATTATTCAAACACCCACAGCATGCAGCGAAGTGACGCACGGCGATGTGCACAGTCTGCACACTTATATAAATCATATGTCGGCTCCTTATGCAGTACGTACTGTCGGCCTGCGCTGTGGATGATCTTCAATATATATAATAAGTATCTGCTTAACGCTTTAAATTCTGTTTTTATTTGCTCCCTGAGCTGAATATATCTTCATATAAATATATGTTTATAGGAATAAAGTATATTCTATAAGAATGCAATGCACAAATGAATCTGGTGATGTCATCTAATCATTTACCCTCTCATTGTTTCCCAGCTGTCCTTCCTGCACGCGGCCGTTTAATCTGGATTATGTGTTGAACTTCTTCGTATTCGTCTCGTGTGATCGTTTGCTCTTCATTTGTAAAATGACAGCACACGTCAAACGCTGCGGACGCTTTTAGTCAGACTGTAGCAGCACTTAGCAGGAGGCGCTGTGGGGGCGAGTTAAAGCAGATCACACGTTGGAGTCGTAGTGCAGGCCTCAGGTGTTTACAGGTGTTGAAGCTTTCATGGACTCTTTGTGGTTGAATCTCTGTTCCCACCTGTGATGAAAATGTCACAGAGGCAAATACAACAAACTGAAACGCAGGACAAATGTAAGAGCAGAAATAAACCATTAAAGAAACCGTTAACCGGCGTACATGTCTGCTTGTATGTTAGCACACACATTAGTGAGCGTAGCTGCAAGCATGTGTGTCAGACGGAGCGTGAAGTAACTTTGATATTTGTTTTGTGTGCGTCGCTTCAGCCTGACGCAGAATACAGAACGAGAGACGTTGTGTTGCTTCCTCCCTGGAACTCTTTAAAGAGCACACGGCTCCCCAGCTGCATGTTAATGCAATCATTATTTTACTCTTTGTTTTGCTGATACCACTGTGACCTTCAATGCATTCTTCAGCTCATTTTTCTCCGGGGAGAGGAAATTTGCCTCATAACAGCAAGTTTCTGGTTTGGCTGTTCTCTGAGCTGAGCAGGGGGGGGGGCATCTGAATATACATGCTAACAAGGAGCACCACAGTGAGTCTGCGGGACGCTGCTGTGACTGATTACAGATGCATCCCGTCCGTTGACTTCCTACATCTGTGCGATCTGACTCATGTAACACGGTCATCACTACTGCAGCGGCTTTGTGGAGCTGCATGTGAAGCAAGTGTGTTTCCACCCAGATGACCGTTCTCTCTACGACATGCAACGTTACACAGACATAATCAAATACAAAATAATCCCAAACATCCACCTGCAGAATAACATAACAGTTAGGACCTTTGAACCGGCTGCAGGGAACGTTGCCTTGTTATCCTAAAACATGAAGAGCCGCATCGTTTCTGACCTTGTTGACTTTAATCTGTAGACGAGGAAGTTTTCTCTCATAATGTTTCTGAAATACGGTCTGAAATGAAATGTTTTCCTCCCTTCAGTCATTGATGTACATGCAAGCTGATAACAGAAAGAAAGAAGTGGACATAATGAAGGTTTTTAACCCCCACCCTCTATTGTTCACCAGTATAATGGCTCTTTTAATTCTTTTTAAGGCCTGTCAAGATCATTTAGTATTTAGATCTCAAAAGTCCCCCCTGCCTTCTCCGTCGGTTAGAACCGTCTTGAAAGCAGGATTGTACTTGGACAAAGTTTTCGCCTTCAGTCATTGTGAAGAAAAGGATTGTAATGTTCTCTTTTCACAAGATAAGCTGCTGAAGTCGGACTGTATCTGTGCAGTGAGTCATCCCCAGTGTTGTGAGCCTTCGGCGGGCGACCTAGGAGGCCCTCCTCCTGCATCACTTTCTGACTGCGATGTGAAGCCGCTTCCAAATCCAGTCTTTGCACCAAACAAGTGTTTGAAAAGTAGTGCATGGCCCTTGAATCTCCAGCAGTCACCCTGCAGCAAGCTGCAAGGGAGAGTGAACATGTCTAAATAACTTTAACATGAGCTTAATATCCTGCAGGTGTCAACAATCTCAGACACAAAAGTTATCAAATGTAGAAGAAAGTGATCCTGATTCTTACACATGGAAAGCCATCAGAATGTTTAGACTTCAGCGCTCATGAGTGGACATCATGGATATTTATATATATATATAAATATATTAATATATATTAATATATTTATATATATATATATATATAATATATTAATATATATATAATATATTATATATATATATAATATATTATATATATTAATATATATATATATATATATATATATATATATATATATATATAATATATTAATATATTATATATATTATATATATATAATATATATATATATATATATATATATATATATATATATATATATATATACACACACAGCATTCAGCTGGTGTAATCTGATAGATGGTTATATCTTTATTTAACCACAGAAAAGAAAACGATATATATCCATAGCTCTGCATGTTATCTGATCTGCTGAATATTCAAGATTCCTCATGAATATTACAACAAGCAAGTCCTTTGAGACTTTAAATAAGACGATGTGAATAAATGAACTTTTAACTGGTATAAACTGACTTCACTCATTCAAGTTTATGCAGCACCCTGTGAGCCCACACAGTGTGTGCTGCATGCAGTCTTATGCAACTCAAGTAGTGCGACCTTCAGCTGCTCATAAGAACTACTTGAAACTTCCATCACATTTCCTGCTGACTATAATCCTTGTCAATCTAAAACTGTAATCCATCAGTGACAGAAAAAAGAAGCTTTAGTGTTCTCTTAAATATCTATTTGTGTTGTCAATTTGTCCACTAATATCTGCTTGTCTGACCATCCATTTGTACAAGGACACACACATTTGGTTTTATATAAAGCGATTCTGTCGGGGCTGTCATCAGGAGAAAGGTTTGACCCAGCTGGAGCTGCCGAGCCGCTCTTGCACTCCACATCAACTTGGATGTCTAAGTAGATAAAAGCACTTTTTGTTGTGAAGCTGGTCTAATCCAGAATGCAGGATGAGAGAACACATCAGTTAAAGGAGCATCAAGCGGTCAATGACCTTTGTCGAGAAATATCCGCTACCTGTACGCACTGTAATGTATGAAATCTCAAGAACATCTGCGTTCATGCACCAGCTCCACTTATACTTAAAGGACTCGCAGGAAACATGAGAGAGGGATTTTACAGCAATTCTACATGGATCATTCACAAGGGAATAATAATATCAGTAAACGCTTGTATATTGTAATGCGAGTGTAGCAGGTACCTTGTTATGAATGGAACTCTATTAGCTTTCATGGAGATTAAATACGGAGGCATGTGAAGGGATTAAGATGCTCATCAGTCTTTATTTCCATGGTTAATTTACCTATAGATTGATTAATATGATAGTTAATTAAAGGGACTGAACAGGGCTCCACCTTTACTCTGACTGTAAGGGACCTTGTGTGACGCTTTGCAGATAAAGCTCCACTCTCAAACTCTATGGAAGTAATCCAGCAACATTATGTAACACGAACAAATGCACCAATCTATTACTCAGTATTTCCTACAGGATTTATAGATTATAGGTGATTCAGTAGTAAGGACTCATGGCTCCTGGTGGAGCTGTGATTCTTCTGAGAAATCCTGAACAATATAAAGCAGCATCACATTGATTTTAAAGGCGATACATTTCAGGTTCCAATAAACTGATCATTTAAAGTTGAGCCATTTGGCTTTGATTTGTTCCGTTGTGTGGTCCCATAGGGAGCAGGAAGTAGCAGGAAGTAGCCGGGAGCAGCATGTAGCAGGTAGCAGGGAGCAGCATGTAACAGGGAGCAGGAAGTAGCAGGGAGCAGCATATAGCAGGTAGCAGGGAGCAGGAAGTAGCAGGGAGTAGCAGGGAGCAGGAAGTAGCAGGGAGCAGCATGTAACAGGGAGCAGCATGTAGCAGCAGGAAGTAGTAGGAAGTAGTAGGGAGCAGGAAGTAGCAGGGATCAGCATATAACAGGGAGAAGCATGTAGCAGGAAGCAGCATGTAGCAGGGAACAGCATGTAGCAGGAAGTAGCAGGGAGCAGCATGTAGCAGGGAGCAGCATGTAGCAGGATGTAGCAGTGAGCAGCATGTAGCAGGAAGTAGCATGTAGCAAGAAGTAGCATGTAGCAGGAAGGAGTAGCATGTAGCAGGGAGCAGCATGTAGCAGGGAGTAGCAGGGAGCAGCATGTAGCAGGGAGGAGTAGCATGTAGCAGGAAGTAGCAGGAAGTTCACATGCTGAAGGTACATTTAAGACAAGAATCTCCGTTTGACGGCGAAAGCTTTCCTACAACGTCCGCTTTGTCTCAAACATTCGGAGACTTTCCTCCTGTGAAGAACGGATTATTCTCACAATGAGTGAGGGAGATCTTCTCATTGAACTCTTGGAGGAAGCAAATAAGCGTATTTCCCAAAATATCAAACTTCTGCATTTAGGAAACTTTCGATCATTTCCCATGATCTTCATCCGTGATCAAGTCAAGTCTCGTCTCCATGGAAGCTTTTTATTGTCCATGTATCTTGTTAGTTAGTTACTTGCACTGTTCATAAAACATGCAACATAATTCATTTATGTGAGCAGTTAAGAGAGAATAGACTTCCTGAACACGAGGGTTTAAAGATCTCCTTGAATTTTATTACTCTTACTGAATATTCTTAAACCAGGAATGAAAGGATTAACACTAATTAAAGAATGAGGTTATTTGTCAGATTTAAATACTTGTGTGTATTGAGTCAAGTCATTAGGATATCATTTAGTGGTTAAATATAACATTTGTGATTAAAGCTATTAGAATGTGAATTTCTGCAAAGCAAATCTTGCCGAGCAGATCCTCAAAAATAAAAACACATGTATTTACAAAGTCTCAATCCAAGAAAGCATTTTCTCTTTAATAAATCCGAAACTCCATTGAAGAGATTCAGTTCCAGCTTCCGGGGAGACGCATATCGTGTTGGGATCTTCACAAGAGGCAGCTGAGGAACTACACAACATGCACATCTATCAAAGCACACACGCTGAGTCTCTTTACCGTTCAGTGGATCCACCTGGAATAAAATCAGAGGGGAACGTCTTGCTGTCATACTCCACTTTCTTTAGATGGTACAACATCACATCACACAGCGAAACATGGTTACGTCATCCACAAGAACATATTAATATTTACATGTTGGGGCTCTTTAAACAACTACAGCTGATCATCAAAACACTGAAGCATTTGATGGCACTACACAGTTAAACCAGCGGAGCGCTGGGATCACGCGTACGCTTCCATCGCCGCAGGGAAATTAAAGGTAAAGTCTTGAGAATATAATTTTAACATTTCAGCTGCAACATAACCTCAAAATAAATGTTGTCCTTGAGTTGGAGCACATTATTAAATATCATGTTTTACTAACACATTAGAAATACTTTGTTCTTGTTGATTTAAATGCTTTTAGTTATTGCTTTAATGCGTGCACTTAAAACACGTTTAGATTTAATTTCATCAGAGATTAACCAATACACATAAGTGAAGGAATCAAACGAACATTTAGAGCTGAAATCACATTTCTACCATATCTATATGTAGGGACACATGATATGACTTCACACAGCTGTGGGCAGATGATGGATTCAACCAGTTTGTGCATCAGGTATCGTTGCAGCTGTGCAGCTCGTTAGACCCAACAACCACAGCACCGCTGCATGCACTAATCTAGTCTGTTAGCGGTTAATGTTCGGTTATTTGGCATCCCTAACATTGTTTTTACACTAAACTATTTATCGGTCAATGGAAATAACGCTTCGTCTCTGTCTCCCGCTGGATTGTAGAACACACCCAGCTCTTTAAGTTGGAGCTCAGTAATCACCTCGTGTGATCGTAGATGGACCAGTGGGTTCTTCTGGTCTGTCAGCACGATCACCTCCTCCGACACCCCAACCAGGAAAGTACACTTGTCAGCACCCTGACTGGGGTCTGCTGGATCTGGAGAGAAGGGATCAAAGCTTCTCAGGGCACATTGCCACTGGGCCCCATTAACACTTCCTCTTTCTTAAATTTCTCTCACCCATCTCTCATCTTCAAAAGCCCTGTCTCATCCACTTCTGCTGCTCCGTCCATAGCAACAGATGTGATGGGACACGATAGCATCAGGAGGAAAAATACAGGGAATATGGAGGATATAGAGGCAATGGGGTTTCAAAGGAACCTAAAATGTGAGTAAAAGATAGGATACATTATTGTGTTTGTGGTGAAGTCCGTCCTTCATTTCTTTAGTTTCTTCTCTGATGTGATCGGGGCCAGCTGATACACGGTTGGACTTTTTGTTGATGGATCTCTTTTGAAAGGCGTCAACATCTCTGTCATGATCACAAACATGGCCGTGCTGTTATTTTGACTCTCACAAGCCGAGACTCCTTCCCTTTCTATCCCTATCAATTTAAAAGTAGCGCTCGGCTTATGAAGACCAGTATTGGACGGATAAAAGATTCTGCTCTTTTTCTGCTGTGGACTTTGGAGTTTGAAGCGTATACCCTGACAAGCATCATCTATCACAGTTTCTTATCCTGCAGTGCTGTCAACAGGCTGCTTTAAAACATGATGGAACAGCTCTCATATCCAGGTGCTATCAATGTCTGGAGAAGCCTCTCAGAGAACAAAACAGTGCTATTAATGAGACACTTTGGTCTTGTAGAGAAAAGGGAGAAACACCAAATGGTCGCAGATCCCCCACTGGGATGTCATTGCTTTATGAGATTGTTGTGATGGAGCGGCGTTGTTAACACAAGAATGCAGTCACTTGCAGTTTGATCTAAATCTTGTGTGCCTGACGACTTCTCCAGCCAACTATGCAGACGTCAGTCACTGCTGAAACTTTATTCCATCAGACTTCCTGCAGACCTCAACAACAGAAGTGAAGGGAATGATGAAGCTGCACTAGGTGAGGTTTAAATGTAAAGCTACACCTGTCTTAAGGTTGAAGCGCTGGGATGTGAGAGTGAAGAGGGAGGAAATCAATTAAAAAGTTGGCATGGAACGGATGTCGTTATTAACAGGATTTGATGAGTCAAAGCTTGACAGCGAAATAGCGAAGCAATCTCACACACAGCAGAGAAAGAGCCGTCTACTGTCAGCAATATGAGATTTCAAACCCTAAAGCTTCATCACACTACAACACATATGGAATGTCTTCATAGCGCCTGAACATGCTGTGTTAATGACTTATAAAGACATTACTTACAGGCAATTACACCCTATCTCAGAAAAGAATCTAATTGGGATTGGGGTCAAGGCTTCCGTGTAATTATGAGGATTTATGCAATTATATGTGCACATTTTATGTTAAATGCTATAAACCTGGGAGTTCAGATGGAAGTCCAAGGTTATAAAGGGCGCGTAGGGGAATAATGCTCCAGCTGCAGGTGTTGATAACTTATCATTCTTCTGTTTTTTGAAAATGGTTTGACTTCGAGTAAGATACCTGAATATGTATTAAGATAGACTTTTATTTACAACCACTGCACACATACGTAAGTCTCACATAATGACAATGTTGTTATTCTTAGAACTTATCCAGTAGTTGGGCCGAGCCTTTAAAGCATGCATGTGCTCAGTAATGTAATGGTAACCTGCAGGGTTCCTCCTCTGAGGAGCGTGAAGGTACAAGTTCATCCGGACTGATGTCTTTTGGATAGATCGTGGCACTAGAGGAAATGTCAGGAGGTCATCTACACAAATCTATTAGCTAATAACTGTAAAAGTCATGAGTTTTTAAGATGTGTTCGTTAATACCTGAGAGAAATCATTGGACTTTAAATATCCATCAATTCAAATCAAAAGTTCAACATTTTGGGACATTTCTTTGCTTTCTGGCTGAGAGTTGGATGACATCATAGATATAACTCATGTGTGTTCGAAGCTACCGCCAGCAGACAGTTAGCTTAGCTTAGCATAAGGAATATAAGCAATCCTGGCTCTATCCAAAGGTAGCACAGTCCGCCTCTAAAGCTAATTTATTAATACATCATCTGTTTGTTTAATGCACAAACACCTTGGTGAAAAACGTTATTGTCTATTTTACTAAAGGTCATGGGCCAAAATGTTTTGGCTTGGACTGGTGCAAAATGTCTAAAAGGTCATGCTATACCCTTTAATGGCAATGTGGAGACAGGAGCACTAAAGAGGCGGAACCGACTGTCCGACAGACCGACTACCTGCAGCAGTGCTTTGTGGGAAGTCTTCCGTTTATATGTTGGGAAGAAGTGAAGTTGTTTTTCAGTCTTAAATTCCTCTGCATTTCTCAAAGCTTTCAGGTGGAAGCACTCCAGATTGAAGCAGCCAACTGTAGCAACCACACACCTTTCTTATTACTTCAGCTTGAAAGAAAACAAATCTAATATTGTGTTTTTTAAGTGTGTGTACTTCTCTACGTGGCGCAACAAATTGCCCCCCCGGGGACAAAAAACTGTTTTGGAATTTGACTTGAATACTAAAAAATGACAAAACACCAAAATGAGAAGAGCAATATCTTGCAACGTTAACGAAAGTGACAAATGTATTCGCCCCGTGATTCGTGTACTAAATGTAATGAGTTCTTCCTCGGCCTCCATGCTGCACCCGTTCCACCAAGTTCCATAACAATCCGGTAGATTTCCCGTCATCCTGCTGACAAACATAACCTCCTGAGGTAATTACTGCTCTCGTGCGTGTTTGTTCAGAGACCTACCAGGCTCCACAATTACAGTGAGTTGGTGAAACGCTGTGTTGAAGAGGCACAAGTCCTTCATTCTCTTTGTCACACAGAGTTTGTACCGACGGGAGATTGTTGCAACACGGTCTGTTTGTAGTGCATGCAGACGAGACATGGTAATTATTATGGAAGAGCACGACTACAACACAGCACTTATTAAATTACTCTGGACCATGCGTTTACTTCGGATTTAGGGATGATAAAAGCTTTGTGTCCTGCGGGCTGAAGACTAATCATTTCAAGTAAGGTGAAGGTCATGTTGGCTTCACTGTGAGCTCCAGCTGAAATGTTTTCAAAGGAGGAAATACACTGCTGTGGCTTTCCTGATGTACCCGCTACATTACACACTGGCCTTAGCTTTGTCATATTGCTGCCTTGATACATTTCATGTTCATTTCTTTGTAGGAAATATTTGAGACACATATACAGTATTTATTTTAATTATTTTTAGTTTATTTTTACAGGGACAGCCAACAATTAAAAGTAATTGCACCAGAGTTAGCTGAAAGCTAATTTGCATCCGTTGTCCATGGGCAGGAAATCAAAAACAACCACATAACAACAAATGCACCACATAAAACAACACAATAAGTCAATGTGAGATAATAAATACAATCAGTGTGATAAATAAAATAAATACACGTGCTGACTTTAGCCAAAGCTTGAGGCTTTTAGACATTGTAAACTTCCTGAGACTCTAAGTGTACAGTATGTGTGTATGTGTGTACAAATAGCTTTGCAGTGGACGGAGACATCTGCCGCCTGATGCTTTAAAATGTATTCAGAATAAACGTAACATTGCTGACGACCCCACTGACTTGTCAATTATAATGCCTAGATAATGAACACGTGTCACAGATGTGATGACTTCACCACGACTTAAAATGTCGGGATGAACTAAATTGTTGATCCTCGCTGCTCACATTCAGGGTCAAGCATAAGTTAGCTAGCCAATCCAACACCTGGCTCAGGACGCTCAGTTTGGCTGCAGCATGTTTTTGTAGATCTTTTATGGGTAAACATCACAGTATCATCAGCATACATGTAGAAGCGAACAACTGGACATACTCGAGGAAGATCATTAATATATATACTAAATATGATTGGTCCTAATATAGACCCTTGAAGGACCCAACTCTACAACTAGCAGATAAACATTGTACAGTGTGTCCTCTTATTTAGGTAGGATTCCATCCAGGCCAGGAAATTGACAGATAAATACAATTTGTAGAGTTTTGAAAGTAAAACTTTATTGACGTCAAAGCCTTCTTAAAAACAGTTCCGACAACACTTTAATCCAGACAGCTTTTGACTTGTTCAACAAAAAAGCAATTTGCCGTTTCTGTCGAATGATGCTTTCAGAAACTAAATTGCATTATTGTGAAATGTGACATTAGCAGATCTGATACTTTTGAGTTTTGCTGAGAAAATGCATCGCTTCCATTAAAGGGGTTTGACAAATAATTAAAAATAAATCTGTCAATGTTTTCTATCCAAAATGGTTTGACCACACGGGAACACTCAGACTACCGAGCGTCCTTGTTTACTTTAAATAATTTGTGTTGGAGCCATTTCTCTGCTTTCTAACACTAAAAGTACATATTCATGTCCATATATAGCATAACATATTATCATAACATGTCTTTGGGGCTGTCATTGATCAATTATTCAGGAATTACTTGGCCAGTTGTTGGACCTTTTCAAAACATACAATATACACGCCAACAAACTCCCCTCACCTCCCACTTGTTCAGGTTATCTTCTTTAAACTACTTTTGGTACGAGTTGACTACAAAAAAAGCATAATAATAACTGAAAATACATCTTTCTTTTTGGATTTTAAACCCTTTTTGCTGGCAGTTCCTCCCCATTGTCAAACATATTTGAACTGTTTGTGTCATTCAATGGCAGGCCCCCGGACGTGGAGAGAGACGGAGGAGCGAGATATGTGTAGAAAAACCCCATTATTGTTGTTGTTGTTGTTGCAGTGCCTGCTCATCAGAGATGTCACAGAATACATTATATATACACTATAGGGTTACTTGTGGACTCCTCGTTGGTCTCTGTTCCTCTTCGATGTTTCTTTCTCTTCGTCCTTCATCACTCTGTTCGAACAGGAACATAACCAGGTCTATCATCAGACATATAAACATGGCTGGAATAATGTTTCAATGGGAAGTGTAGACTTGGAGGCCTTGTGGGGACCTTTAGGCCAGTTTGTGTACCAGAAGGTTCAAGTCAATAAATCAGGAGATTCATATTGTCTTCACTTCAGAGGTCAGGCTCCGGGGGAACTTTGTCGGAGAATTGCGTGTCGAGCAGTGAGTTGATAAAGTTTTAGTTTGTGTAAGTGTCTCATTACATCACTAACATCCAAAAACTACTTGAGCACAACAAGTTCAAAAACAGTTTTTAAATGTAAAGTGTTTTCTAAGGTAATAAATCAGGTGAGCAGTAGGACCGTTCTCTTAGACACCCAATCACAATCGGTCTTATTTTTGCTGGAAATTAGAAAGAGTGCAAGTTCAAGGCACTTCTGCATCGGCTTCATTTTTCAGGCCGCCTGCTTTTTAGCTTCAAAGCCAAAGTGACCAATCACCATAACTTGCTGTAACTTTGACTCGGATTGGGTGCAAATGTAAAGGTTGTCGCTTGGACGGAGCCCACTAATACCCTTTGTATGTAATTGGACTAGAGAACAAAGCTGTTAGAAATCCAGACTGCTTTCATAGAACTGTTGTTCTGCCCCACCCCGTCCAAAATGTGCTGCAGCATCAATCACAGACACAACAAGTACAGACAACGGCCAAAACCAATAAAGGTATTAATCTTTAAAACATAATGTATGCATTCTCTGCACAGCCAAGTTGTTAAAATGTACCACCAATCCACATAATGCAGGCTACCTTGTCTTGAACATTTTAATCTAATTAGCTCTTTTGGAAAAGGTTTCACTACCAACGAAGCAGGTCAGGCGTGGTGTTGTGGGCGGAGGCACATGTGGGTAAATACAGTTATAATGTACTTTATAAATGACAGATGTGCAGCTTGAATCTGTGCCAAAGACCTTAACACAAACACCAAGCAGTAAATATAACCAAGTGTTCCTAAAAGAGCCTCTGTGTCCATATATCCGTGACAGAGGAGTAACAGTATGTTACAGTATTTTCGATATGATTCCAAATATAACACGACACTCTCATTGGCTTTTTTCTGCTTGAGAGATTCAAGGCTTCAAGGTTGAGCAAATTAATTTAGGAGTAACTATGTGTTTAGCTGTAGCCTTTCTCTGCCCCATTTACTATATTGAATGAGGCATCAGTGTGGGGTTGGCAGCTGACAGAAGGTGGTGTGTGTGTGTGTGTGTGTGTGTGTGTGTGTGTGTGTGTTGTGTTAGCGCAGGCAGAAAGAACATCACAATCCAGATACATGTCACTGTGATAGGATTGGTAACTCCTCCTGAAGTTTAAAAGTGTAAAACCCAAAGACTTTCACTAATTTGTTATATCACTCAGCATAGTAAGCTTTCCACCGCTGCCTGCTGACGTGGATTAATGCCACTGCACCTTCATCTTCCCGGCTCAACCTTCCCAAATTGATCGTAATCCTAAAGAAAATCCAAGAAGGTGGAGATGAGAAATAATTCTTGCAGAACATGTGTGGAAGAGTAACAAGAAACGAATGTCTGTACCTTCTAAATACTGTTTAATAATCGCATGCAGAAGGAGATAGACTGATTCATTTGTGTTGATTCTTACAGGAAGTTTGCCTTGAAGATGCCTTCAGGGACAACCTTAAACCTTAAAACTAGAACCGACAATCATCTAATGATGTCAGGAATAGAGCAGATGTCTTCTCGTATGTTGTAGCAGGAAGTATCTCTCACATCTACAGTGCACTTTCTGTTCACTCACATCCAGTTAAGATGTTCAAGTTGATGGAAATTTGACCTGGATGTGATTCATTTCTGTGGTTTGTATTTAGATTAACATTTTGGAAGACGCATCTTATTCGCTTACGGCTTA
Source organism: Cottoperca gobio (assembly GCF_900634415.1). Classification (NCBI taxonomy): domain Eukaryota; kingdom Metazoa; phylum Chordata; class Actinopteri; order Perciformes; family Bovichtidae; genus Cottoperca; species Cottoperca gobio. The sequence goes on along the minus strand of NC_041368.1, from coordinate 23,420,819 downwards.
TTTCAACCGTCTCAGGAAGTAGGCAGTGTTAGTGTAAGTTAATTGGAGGACATGATATTTCCGTTTCCTTTGATAAAGTACATGTTATAATTTTAGCTGCATGACTCATTCGCAATCATGCCACAGTATATATAAAAAAACTAGGCTAATTGTAGGCCTAATTACTAATCACGAATGATGTCTTGGGGGGAAAAAAGATTAATTTCCGCCTCCCAAGAACATCACAAGCTTATAGATCTGAAGTGGCAATGACTCAGACTTCTGGAAGGTCACTAAAGGTATAATGTATGGACTGAATGTATGGTTTCTGAAACTCACTGAGGCTATAGAAACATTTCTGCACTTGCCTTTTGAATATTTGACCACTAGTGGCACTCTGGAGCCAGAGTTTGAACATGAGACCTGTTTGTATTTGTAACGTGCTCGACCAGGATGAGCTCCAGTCGATAAATCTCAAAGAATAAAAAACTGAAAAGGTGATGAGAGATGTGGAAGGGAACCAAAAACATTCATCCTGAACATAGAAAGAGAACATCTTGATTAATCTTTCACAAAATATTAATTTTTTTAATCAATGTATCGTCATTTTTTAAGCAAAATTGACAAACATTGATTGGTTCATCTTCTCAATTGTGCAGAGTTGCTGCTTTTCTTTGTTTTGTGTGACAGCAGACTGAATCAGAGAGCCATTAAACTGAGCAGCAGTCTAACACAAGACTGCACCAACCAGGGTTTACGTTACAACCTCTTTGGGGGGATTTAAACCCAACGCTTATAGGGAACCTTAATGAGACCATCTGTAAACCTATCTGTACGGAGGACGGAGCGGTTGCTGCCGGTAAACGCAGCGTTGGTTGGAAGAGGCCGTTGGACACTCGGCCCTCCGACATTAAAGATCAACGTACACTCTGAACATCTTGTACATTGTCCAGAGTCATCAGTCACACCGGTGTTGGCACGTCCACATCATGTCCGGAGACTTTCAAACTTGTTGACTTTAACAGATTGTCTCGGTAAGAAAGCTGTAATTTAAACATTTCAACAGCACACTGACTAAACTTATAATATTTTAGGTGCTCAACATGGCCACAGGCTGCTGTCAGTTTGACAGCGACTCCACAGTCCAGGATCTTTAGTGCGTCTGCTTAGTGTGTTTACTTTCTACAATTAAAGTAACCTGCAGGGCAATCAATACAGCCAGTAACTCATGCTGGATTTATAAGAGCTTTCCACAACATAAATTCATCCCTGGGTTTGCTTTTCTCACCTCTGTAACCCCCCCCCCCCCTGCCCTGCTGCATCTGGTGGCTCGGTGCTGGTGTTGAAGGGAAGGCCTGCTGTCGCTTCAGGCTCTAGACTGTGCATGGGGAATGATTGCTTTGCCTTTAATGCTGTAGGTCACACAGAGCCCCAGCAGAGGCAAGCTGGGAGAGAATAACAGAGATGAAGAGATCATGTAATCGAATGGCCTCACTGTTGGGACACTCAAACAGTCCTAGATTGACGAGGATTTCTCTCTGTGCCCTTGTCCTCGTCAGATTCAGGGCCTGGAAATGACTGCTCTTTCTATCGGCAGCATTTCTTTTGAAACACCAAACAAACGGACGTATTTGGAAGCGTAAGGAGTCACAGCTGCTTCAGGATCTGCCTGTAAGCCTTCTGTTGGTTATTCACTCAATGTTTGCTAAACAGAAGCTGCTCATGCATCATATATCTTGGAATTACCAAACACATGTTCCAAGGTTGCCTGCATGCTTAGTCCAGTCACAGACTTGGAGTGTGTTTATGTGAGAGCGCAGACGTTTTGGTCACTTCTTGCTACTTGTGACCTTAAATACACCATCAGAGTAGGTTGTGTCTGACCTGTGATCAGAGCAGGTTGAGTCTGACCTGTGATCAGAGCAGGTTGAGTCTAATCTGTGATCAGAGTAGGTTGAGTCTGACCTGTGATCAGAGCAGGTTGAGTCTGACCTGTGATCAGAGTAGGTTGAGTCTGACCTGTGATCAGAGTAGGTTGTGTCTGACCTGTGATCAGAGTAGGTTGAGTCTGACCTGTGATCAGAGTAGGTTGAGTCTGACCTGTGATCAGAGTAGGTTGAGTCTGACCTGTGATCAGAGTAGGTTGAGTCTGACCTGTGATCAGAGTAGGTTGTGTCTAATCTGTGATCAGAGTAGGTTGTGTCTAATCTGTGATCAGAGTAGGTTGTGTCTGACCTGTGATCAGAGTAGGTTGAGTCTAATCTGTGATCAGAGTAGGTTGTGTCTGACCTGTGATCAGAGTAGGTTGAGTCTGACCTGTGATCAGAGTAGGTTGTGTCTGACCTGTGATCAGAGTAGGTTGTGTCTGACCTGTGATCAGAGTAGGTTGTGTCTGACCTGTGATCAGAGTAGGTTGAGTCTGACCTGTGATCAGAGTAGGTTGAGTCTGACCTGTGATCAGAGTAGGTTGAGTCTGACCTGTGATCAGAGTAGGTTGAGTCTGACCTGTGATCAGAGTAGGTTGAGTCTGACCTGTGATCAGAGTAGGTTGAGTCTGACCTGTGATCAGAGTAGGTTGTGTCTGACCTGTGATCAGAGTAGGTTGAGTCTGACCTGTGATCAGAGTAGGTTGAGTCTGACCTGTGATCAGAGTAGGTTGTGTCTGACCTGTGATCAGAGTAGGTTGTGTCTGACCTGTGATCAGAGTAGGTTGTGTCTAATCTGTGATCAGAGTAGGTTGTGTCTAATCTGTGATCAGAGTAGGTTGTGTCTAATCTGTGATCAGAGTAGGTTGAGTCTGACCTGTGATCAGAGTAGGTTGAGTCTAATCTGTGATCAGAGCAGGTTGAGTCTAATCTGTGATCAGAGCAGGTTGTGTCTAATCTGTGATCAGAGTAGGTTGAGTCTGACCTGTGATCAGAGCAGGTTGAGTCTGACCTGTGATCAGAGTAGGTTGAGTCTAATCTGTGATCAGAGTAGGTTGAGTCTAATCTGTGATCAGAGTAGGTTGTGTCTGACCTGTGATCAGAGTAGGTTGAGTCTAATCTGTGATCAGAGCAGGTTGAGTCTAATCTGTGATCAGAGCAGGTTGAGTCTAATCTGTGATCAGAGCAGGTTGAGTCTAATCTGTGATCAGAGCAGGTTGAGTCTGACCTGTGATCAGAGCAGGTTGAGTCTGACCTGTGATCAGAGCAGGTTGAGTCTGACCTGTGATCAGAGCAGGTTGAGTTGACGATTGATGTGACCAAATGTCCCCAAAAACACATCACATCTGTACCTTTGTGATGCACTGACACGGTATCTGGGATTTAAAAAAGCATTGTGTTCTAAATCAAATGTGGAAGTGTGTCATCCAAAAGAAGAAAACTGTGCAAATGACATATTTCACCTGGAACGCTCTTCACCTGATCTATGGAGGAATGAGCCGTTGCCACGGCAGCCCTTTAAAACAGAATGGAAGATATTCTTGGCTGGAAAATGTTGACATTTGAGTTCTGACGCCGCCAGTTGAGTATATCTGAATGTTACAGCACCGACGTAAATGTAATTGAGGACGGCGGAAGGTCAGCCTCGAGCAACATCCTGGATGTTCTTCCATGATCATTTAGAAATCAAAGTTTAAAGAGACATGAAGGTTTGAGAGGAACTGACAGTGAAGATAGCACTTCTGATTATGTAACTGCATTATAGTAATCCAACGCTGGGGAAATGTATTTAGTCACATCTTTATTTTCCTGCAAGGAAAGTTTGGTTTGCAGAGAGGCCTTTTAACAACACAACAAGTCTTCACAAATGCTATAAGAATGGTGCCTACAAGCTGACTCATCTAAATGATACAGTAGCAGTGCAAGATACATTGTAGTACATCAACATCAGAGGCTGTAATTTCCTGTGCAAATGAAGAATCCCAACCGGGGGGAAGATGAGTGTCTGGCTCTCTTCTTCACCCGGAAGGCATCAGTTCAAAAGGAATTACCAGGACAGCTGAGGGTTTTCTGTCGTTTCTTTCTCTCTCTTCCATCTTATCTTGATCTTGTGCAGATTTGTTTCTGTTGCTCCACTTTAAATGACTACTTTCAAAAATAGTGGGTTGTCTGGTTGGTGAAAACACACACACACACACACACACACACACACACACACACACACACACACACACACTTTACAGTTACAGTAACATTTTCCAACAGGCTTTCGTCAGCCCAACAACCGGTGATTGCCGATATGTTTGCGTGTGTCTGTGTGTGTGTGCATGTGTGCGCTCTGCCCCCTGCGAGCGGCGGGGCATCTTAAAACACACTTCATCCAAACTTGCATTCCATTGTTTCAACAATCACCGTCTCTTGTTTGTCCAGATAAATCCTTCATTTTAAAGCTCAGCAGCTGTTTCCCTGCTGTCTGCTTCTCTGCCTGCACAAAGCTGTCTCACACACTCTTCATGGGCAGACCATCGCTCAAATCGGCCAAACAATCCAAGTGGCAATGTGCTCACCCAATCGCCCAACCTCCCTCTGAACAGAATCATATTTGCACATTTGAGGCAATCTTTATGAATTATTTGCTTCACTTTGAAGCTTGTATTTGCTATTTTCTTTCTATGAGGTATAGCTTCCAAATGCACATTATTATGCAAATCATAGTCTTTGAGCATCTTTTTATGAAAAGAACTGTCAGAAGTGTAAAAGTTTCCACAGCTCTGACGTTGGTTTTGTCGCTGGCAGGAAAATCTGCTTTTCCCACAGAAAGTGTCAAAATAAGGACTTTAAGTGTGGAAATTCCCCCTGAACCTCCAACACATTGAGACAAACCATAGATCTCCCGCTGCTCTTGTCCTTTTGTCATTAAGCCGTGTGCCGTTTATTGCTGCCATTGTGGGAATGAAGGTCCTCCGAACTCTCAGCCTTCAGAGCTGCCGACGTTCACAGTTCACGGTTACCCTTCTGCAACTCCCAGTAAACAAAAGAAAGTAAACGTCTGGTATTTTTTTAAACACGACTTGATTGGCCAGCCAAATATTTCCAGACAGTGTGATCTGGCAGACCACAGAGCGAGAGGAGACGGCGTTAACGCAGCTATAAGGCATCACAGCGCCGGCTGACGAGGGCTGATGAGGAGAGATTGCAGATGCTCTTAAACCTTGAAGAATGAAACTGAAGATAACTTGATATCCGTCCTCCCGGCGGCTGATGTGTAATGATCCTGCGTGACTGACCCAAAAATAAGCATTTTCCATGAATTGATAATCTGACTCTCACATACTGGCTTTAATCAGGCCCAGAGCGAGCAGCGCTGCCTACCTTCTTCTCAGACTCAGACTCAGATCTCAGATCACCTCACCTTTGGGGAAAAAATAAATTAAAAAAGTTGGCAGTGACTTTTTCTTCTCACCATTGTGTACTGATGGCAGATATCTGAGATGACAAGCATACTCCTTCAATGTCAAAGCCCCCAGGGCCGTATTAATCAATGGGCATTATCCCAAAATCACATTAATGGTTCTCACTTACAGCGAGCCAGTAGTGTAATCTTTCACTGTAGCCGCCTGTCGTCTGTGCTGCCGCTGGAGGAGTAATACTGGAGACGCACCCAGACAGTCCCACCCCTTGAACCAAAACATTTGAATTATGTGATATTAATTTGCACTGCAGACTGGTGTCCCATGGGAAATAGGTGTCAAGCTAATTTACATTCATTTTCCCCGCGTCGCATCTCATGCCGCTGCTAATTCAGCCGGAGTGGAAAGCCCGTCCCATTGATTCAGGTGGCCTCCACACAGATGTCTGCTTCCTTTCATGTGCAAATACAAGCAGCCGACTAGTCGCAGGTCGGCCAGTGAATTCATCATTTAGCTGCAGATCTTCTTTTTCTTCAATTTGCATCGTTTAATACAATATTTCCTGGCTATATGTTGCTGCTGTCTGATGTTACCTTGTATGCACCACAGAGAGGAGCACCTCAGGGCCTGCTGAAGGGCACACTTCAGGTGTGCCACACAGAATTATAACCCAGTGGTCCGGCTGTGTTGTACAATAGATGCAGATATCACATAATGCAGGGTCAGAGTTCAATCTGGCTTTGGTGGTAAATATAAATCCTGTCTCTTTTAGTTAGAAGGAAATGCATTGGGGCAGGAAACACACCTTGTTAACAATAATGGTCCTCGGCGAGAACAGACTTCATCCAAGGCTAATCTTGCATTGACGTCCATTTCCCAAGTTGGGAAGTCGTTCTTCCGACTTCGGTGTTGAGCAAAGAAGATGTGTTGCATTAAACTCGTTTGTAACTGTTTTTGTGAGTTTACATAGTCAGGAAGTCATTTTTCCGTTTTTTCAGACACAACATGAATGCAGCACAAATGCTCACAATGTGTAGCGGTGCTGTGATTTGGATCCGCTCCAACATTTAATGGGTTCTTCCTTGCTACACCCTTTCTCCATGTTTCCGTACTCCTGCTGACAGACACGCAGACAAACTCACAGAAGGACAAACATAACGAGCCAAAAACATAACCTCCTTGGCGAAGGTAATGCAGAAAAAAGTAAATAATTTTGACCAAAATAACCTCATCCTGTCACTGACGAACATCACGCCTGTGGCTGCGTCATGATGAAAGCCTCTCTGGTGTGTCAGTGTCAGACCTTTGATGTGAAGCAGCAGCAGAATAAATATATCTTCACTACAGCTGTGATGGACTGTCAGAAGTGTTCTTCCATTAAAGACACCATGGCAGTAATGTTGGAGTATCTGCATACTCTATTGTTTCCTGTGAGTCCCTTATGTGTTGGTCTGTAGAGGTGGACCCCCGCAGTGACAGTGAGAAGTATGATATACAAAGGAAGGTGCATAATGACATGCATTGAATGCTGCTCATAATTAATATCCTTTCCTGTCCTGTGACTACAAACTGAAACACGTGTAGTTGAAAACATAAAAACTAATTCCACTGGTTTTAATGAAGTACTGCAGCCGAGGGCTTTGTGGTGAGTGTCATTATGAAAGCTGTTTGAAGGACTAAGAAGTAAACTCGGTTGTTGCATTAATGTGCTCGCTGACAATTGAGGACGAACCAATTATCCAACTGCTCATGGAAACAGAAACATTTGCATGATTGAATTTGACCAGGTTATGATTAAAAATCTCTTTTCTATGTTCTGCCTACTTGTTAGCTTCACAATGCCACGGGTCTTGTGAGTGATACACATCTGGCCTCCCCAGAGATGAAAGCTTCCCTGAAACACTCAAAGCAATTAGAGAAATGAGTCATACGAGTAACACAGTGTGCTGCTGGCACATGATGTGACATAACTTCATCTACAGCTGATTGTCTTCATACAAATGAGATGAACACCATGTATTACAGCTGATCATGCTGTCACCCAGGTGTCCTGGAGATCAGCAGCGTGATCAGCAGCGTGATCAGCAGCGTGATCAGCAGCGTGATCAGCAGCGTGATCAGCAGCGTGATCAGCAGCGTGATCAGCAGCGTGCAGGGATGATGCGGTGTACGTCAGATGGCCTTGTGTCTTGGTGATTGAGGGAAACACATCTGTAGATAATGCTTCAAAAACATAGCAAAACATCCCAGTTGTTGCTGAAATGATCCTTCGTTCCATCGTCCTGCCTACAGAAGGTCACATGTTGCATGAACTGGAAGAACACTTAGTCGTATGTGTTCTAGATCGAGACGGGTTACTACAGTCGAAACCTTAAAGGTAACGAGCACCGATGCACAGCCGTCCTGCACAGCTGACGTGGTTCATATTTATTTCTGTTCACCAGTTTATTTATTTAGCAAAGACTTTGAGCTTTTCATGGATTTCAATGCAATGCTTCTCAACTTGTAAACACAAACTTCTATATCAATTTTGTATTACCGTTTTAAATCTTTGATGATCTAAGCAATCTTAGTTTTTATCTTTTCAACTTTTAATATTTAATAGTGGAGGTCTCTTTGGCTTCTTACTTCTCCTTCTTAAATTCGTATTGTCTTTTTTTAAACGTATATATGAGCAAATCAACTAAACTTAGCAACATTAGCTCTTCTTTAACTCTGTTAAATCACTAATATTTGTGTCTTTGTGGTCATGCAATGAGAGCTCAGGATCCCGCTGCTGAACTTCACCCTGAACACGTCGGCCACTCAAAGTTTCTCCTCTTTGTGCTTCCTGCATCTTCATCAGACCAAACTTACAGTTTTGGAATCGTCTTCTAGAAATGTAAGACTGTAAAAGTAGCTGATATCATTTGACAGCTGCTCGAGGCTTAAATACATAAATACATACACACCAAACTCTAACAGAGAGGTGAAGAAATAGAGAGGAGCATCTTGTCCCCATCAATTATACAGCTGTGGATTTTGCCAAATGGTCAGTCAGTATAATGAATTAAACACGTTCCCTCTTTAATGCAACAGTACGTCTTCGGCTCTCTCACTACAGCCCAACCTGGAACATCTCCGACCTGCCGGCTGTGATGAATGTGCTGGATCTGCACTTTACTGACGTCATGTTTTTGGCAGCTGAGAGCAAATTGCTTCCCTCTCAGAGACATTTGCAGCTTCCTGTGTGCAGAATGTACTTTTCTCATTCCTGCATAAAGCAGCTTTGTGTACCTAGAAAAGAGCCATATACATATAAACATATAATATATATGAGGTGAGTCATTAACGCATCAAGTGACAGAAAGATAATCAACACTTTTGATAATTATTAAGTGTTTGCTGGTCTCCTACTTTATTTTGGACCTTTTCTGACTTAATATTCAATTGTTTAATTTAAAACATGAGTTGCAACCTTTCATGTCACAGAGTTTTTATTGTAGCTGCAGAGGAGTTATATGAAAATCTGTTATTGTTAATAGCAAACATTCAGGTCACAGTTGATGCTTTTGTTAGTGAATTAAAGCAGAATCACATTTATTTTACATATATTTAACAATCGCACAGTTAATTCATCCAAAGAAAGATTTAAATAGCGTTTGGGAAAGAGGGTTAAGAAAAAGTGAATAAAAAGCTTTTCTATGAATCAAACTTCACATTGTTGGAGGATCACAGTGCGTCTTACTTCCCTCAGTGTCTTCATTCTACCACGGTGACCTTGATGTGACTGCAGCTTAAAGAAAATGTATACGTTCTTCTCTCAATTCATCACGGCTCCCACGCATCATTACGGGTAATTGATTTGTGTGCTAAGTGATTCCCCCCTCGTCATTCACTATTGGCCTTGAAGTAATTCAGCGGGTTAAAGCATCTCCGCTCTTATTACAATACAACATCGTTTTACGCCTGCGGGAAGGAAGCACAGAGCAAATAATTCTCTGTCATCTGGCTTTATAGGAAGTGTTAAAATCACATTTTATTGGTGTACTTTAGATCTGAATCCCCTCTTACACACAATCCTCTGTTTAATTTGCATTACTGCTCTTTACTCTACAGTGACATGTGTTTGTGTTATATGATGAGCATCATTTCAGCACTTAACAATGCAGCTCAGCTTTATAAAACATTTAAGGAAGGAGTTTTATGTTACACTGGGAACAATCAGCATAAACATTTTCTACATCCATTGCAAGGGAAACTGAAGTCGCTTCTACAATTCAGCACCAGAGCCATGAAAAGGGAGAAAATCACTGTTATCACCTGCATCTATCAGCGCAGAGCCCCGAATGTACTGTCAGCAGCACGATAGCTATCAGCGCAAGGTGATGAAACTCCACACAGATGACCTGAGACAGTTGATTACTGCACCACCCTCCACCATGATTTACAACATCCCGGACGATGCATTCATCAGTGTTTGTTTTACACAAACAGTGCATGAATAAGAATGCTCAAGTCCTGATAGGACTCCCGTTGAGCTGACACCCTCCATTTGAGCTTTTACGCTGCACACATCCAGGAGATGAGTCCTGAAAGTGTAGCGTTGAGCACATGTTTGTGTGTCGCTGGCGGTCCTGCTGCCTGTGATGTCTGCAGTGTCCTGGTTATTAAAACATGAAAAGTCTTTGCATAATGGCTCATCTCAAAACATCATTAAGCATGCATTTAATCATGTTTGAATACATTTGTTAATTATCTGGTGAAGAGCTTTTATTTTGAAAATGCAAATGGATCTGCACCTTGTGCTGTGACTGCGTCCACCATTTATTTCCCCACAGTTTGGTACTGTTCTGAAACTAAACTTGACCAAAGAGGATTATAAGTGTGTGTGTGTGTGTGTGTGTGTGTGTGTGTGTGTGTGTGTGTGTGTGTGTATTTTGCCTCTGTTCACTGGTGATTTAGTTCTGGAAAAAGTTTGCTTTAATTCAAAGCCATAATTATGTAAACATTTCTGTTTTGAGCTGACACTATGTAACTTTTGAAAAAGTTGAATTCACTGCTGCTACAGTCGAACTTGTTCTCGTACAACCAGCGACTTGTTTTAGATACGTTCCTGCGCCCGTCCTCTAACTCTGTGATGCTTCTCGTGTTACTGTTACAAACATGTACAAAGATCAGCCTTTCAACTGATTCATCACTAAAGTGAAACAAGGTGTAAAACTCGGTATCGCACCAGGACACATGTTTGTTTCCCTCCTGAGCTACTGAAACTGTTTCTCACTCTTCCTTGTACTGCTTACTGATCAAGCCATTGGAGTCGTAATTACGAATGGAAACAACGTGAACACACCGCACGTGTCCCCGCTGTGGGACGAGTAAAGGATTTCTGATTCATAATTCTTAAAAGGTCCAATTTGGAACCCATCTTCTTTTGGTCTGAAGACGAGAACCTCTGGGGTTATTCAGACCAGGACTTCCTCTTCCTTGTACTGCTCATTGTTAACAGTCAGATTAATAATTTGAGACGTGAGAATGGAGCTGGAGATGGAAGATGACGTCTATGACCGGATTCCTTCACAAGTTGCCAGGTTACGAGCTAATTTTAAGCTGAATCATCATCAAACGATGGCCGATGGTTTCTGAGGTCGCAGTTCGGCCAATGTGTCTTTTGCTCTTCACACTGTTTACCTGCATTCATCCAAAGCCTGCTCGAACGTGATTGGTCAATACTCGGACCACAAAGGTAAACCAGAGCACATCCGTCTCAAAGGAGTCAGTCCGACTAATACAGATTCCAACTTGTTTTATCTTCTTTCCTCTGAGTCTTTCAGATTCATACATTTAAGAAGATATTATTCATACAGATTAAGGACGGGGAACACATAAGGAAAGAGAATTTGTTCTTTTCATCTAATCAGAAGTATAGTTTGGGCTTTTCAAACAGATGTTTCAAAGTTTGGATCAAAGACGAGATGATCCAGCATTATTTTTTGCAGCGAGGGCCCTAAAATGTTGGAACAACTTGCCCGAGGTAATATGATGAGCTAAATGCAACTTTTTTAAAGACACAACATAAAAGTAATTTTTCTAATTTGGATTGTAATAAAACTGTATTGTTGCTGCATGAACACTCGCAGTGTGTTGTCTGGGGCTCGGGATGTCGGGACGCTTCGGCTGACCAAACTTTATTTGCAAGTTTAGAGCATCATGAGGATCGAAGTCAGTTACTGACGGCAGAACACGAAGCTCGTGAGAGCCTTCACCCATCAACCCTTCACCCATTAACCCATCACCCATTAACCCTTCACCCATCAACCCATCAACCCTTCACTCATCAACCCTTCACTCATCAACTCTTCACCCATCAACCCTTCACCCATCAACCCTTCACCCATTAACCCATCAACCCTTCACTCATCAACCCTTCACTCATCAACTCTTCACCCATCAACCCTTCACCCATCAACCCTTCACCCATCAACCCTTCACCCTGCAACTTCCACCCATCAAAACTAAAACATGAAAACATAAACACTTCACACTCATCAAACCCTTCACTCATCAACTTCATCACCTCATACCCTTCACCCATCAACCCATCAACCCTTCACTCATCAACCCTTCACCCATCAACCCTTCACCCATCACCATTTAACACATAACCCTTCACCCATCAACCCATCAACCCTTCACTCATCAACCCTTCACTCATCAACCCTTCACCCATCAACCCTTCACCCATCAACCCTTCACCCATTAACCCTTCAAACCCATCAACCCTTCACTCATCAACCCTTCACCCATCAACCCTTCACCCATCAACCCTTCACCCATCAACCCATCAACCCTTCACTCATCAATCCTTCACCCATCAACCCTTCACCCGTTAACCCTTCACCCATCAACCCATCAACCCTTCACCCATCAACCCTTCACCCATCAACCCTTCACCCATCAACCCTATCAACCTTCACTCATCATCCTTCACCCATCAACCCTTCACCCGTTAACCCTTCACCCATCAACCCATTAACCCTTCACCCATTAACCCTTCACCCATTAACCCTTCACCCATCAACCCATCAACCCTTAGCAGCGATGCCAGTTTCTCCACCCACAGCCTCCCCTATACATGTCATTTATTTAATCTTTGGGTCCAAATCATTCCAGTGTCTGTTTCAGCCTCAAACGTCTGCCCGAGTGCTGACACACGTGGGCCTCAGATGGATCAGTGGATAGCACAATGAATCGTATGTATCTGCAGATTACAAGCTTTTTATTGGAATGCCCTTCACTGTGTATGAGCACAGCAATGGCGAGTGTAAATATGGTTCAGTAATCAGCAGTGGGACTGATGCAGAGTTCAGTTCATGCCTGTTTGCATGTTAATTGATTAAACCCCGCCAGGCTGAGAGGACAGAAAATAGTGCTGACGGACTTGCTCTCTTTATTTACGGCTACATGACACTGTCTGCCTCTTTTATGGGATCTTATACAGAAATATGGCTGCTAGAGATAATGATTTTGGGCACTGATGCATCTAGATACTACCGGGAGAGCGTTTATGAACATGAATTTGTTTATCAGAGGGCATCGTATTACAAAGTGCTCGCTGCAGCTCTGAGTACGCCACTTACTGCAAGAAATGTGTCTTTTAGTTCAGACAGGTTGGAAAAATAAAGATAAGTCATATTTCCAAAGTTTGCACCACTGCTTTACAAACTAATGACATTAAATCCAAAGAGACAGATTCAGTTTCAGCTTAATCTGGGACAAAGTTGGCCTCAGACACTTGTGTGGAAATACACTTGAAGCTGTCAAATCATTTCTAAATGGGACAGAATGCTGTGAAACTTCTTCAGTGTTGAGATGAAACACTGTGTAAGTTATCTGTTCATATACTTTTACATTTATTTTCCAAATAACAATAGCTTTACTATTTGAGGCTTTAAAATATAGCCTCTTTTTCAGGAATATATGTTTCATCCACGATGCGTTTATGATGATTTAATACTATTATATTATTATTTAATACGTAATATAAATACTTATACATGCATGCAGCCATGAGCTGTTACTAAGCAACAGTTGCTGTATTTGGGAGATAACAGAGTAGAGTTAGGAGGACGGATGTTGAGGAAAAATATTAATAAAATATATTGGATGCTATGAAAATAGAGATACTGTCTTCGTGATGAGCACAGTGGGATGGAGGTTCAGGTCCTGTCTGTGAAGCTATTACTGCTGTAATCAGGCACATGGTATGTACTTTTCATTGTGGTCCACAACGAATCATTTAGTCCATGAAATGTCAGACAATAGTGATAAATGTACATCACACCCCCCCGAGCCCCGAGCTCATGTCTTCCACTGAAGAACGTTTACAATGATATCAAAAAGCTCAAATTTGAGAAGCTGGAAGCCACAAATGTGGCTCATAATCTGTCAAAAGTAGGAACACATCCCACTTATCTGTTATCACAAACTGTTTTTAAAAGCCAAATGTACGTCGCACACAGCTGGGATTTGGTTCCTCAAATGTGCAAAGCCACAGAACCCACATACCTTTTCATTACTTTGGCTGATTACCCGACAGTCTGACACATGCTTCGTGTTTGCAATTGGCTCATTTCACTTATGAACTAGTGAAGGAAAAAGCAATCACACACACTGGTGTGTAGCTGCCAGGCGGGGCTAATGGATGGGGGAACAATATGACACTTTGTCATGTTGTCTCTCTGGTGGGGCGTCGGTTCAGAAAATGCTTAGAAGTTTAACGTGGAGGATTTGCATTGGTTTATTACACGCGTCCCAGGTTTTCTAACATGTTGTCACACCTCAGTCAGTCGTATACACGTAAACTGATTGTTTCTGTTTGTAGGAGTTGTTTTCTGCTCAAGTCATAATTATATTTAATATAATTTAATTCCAGCATCAGTGAGGGATTAAGAGTGGTTTAGTTGTTGCACAGTGAGGAAAGTGACAACACCGGTTGTACGGAATAAACGGGACATTTTACCATTTTACCGCAGGCCTCCACCAGGGGCTCTGCAGGCCTCCACCAGGGCTCTGCAGGCCTCCACCAGGGGCTCTGCAGGCCTCCATCAGGGCTCTGCAGGCCTCCACCAGGGCTCTGCAGGCCTCCATCAGGGCTCTGCAGGCCTCCACCAGGGGCTCTGCAGGCCTCCATCAGGGCTCTGCAGGCCTCCACCAGGGGCTCTGCAGGCCTCCACCAGGGCTCTGCAGGCCTCCACCAGGGGCTCTGCAGGCCTCCATCAGGGCTCTGCAGGCCTCCACCAGGGCTCTGCAAGCCTCCATCAGGGCTCTGCAGGCCTCCACCAGGGGCTCTGCAGGCCTCCACCAGGGCTCTGCAGGCCTCCACCTGGTGCTCCGCAGTGCTCCTTACCAGAAATATAATTATATAAAGAAGTTTTTGCTTTTGAGGGTTAATTCCTGCACGAACGTATTCAACCTGAGGAAAGCTATTAAACTCTAAGTGGTCAATTATTCTCAGCGGGCAATGTAAATATAGAAAGGCTCAAATCCACTCAAAGAGATCGAGGCGTGTTTCACACTCGGATCCTATTTACACCTACTGTTCTCATTGTCCGTCGCACAACTCAAGAAGTCGAGTCAAGAAGCAGCCAGACGTGAACAGCTGTTCCTCCTGCAGCTGGAGTCATTGACATCTGGAAGTTGAAGGAAACTGAAAATATTATATTTGATTTGTTTCCTATATTCAAAGCATACAATAGTTTCCCTGAGAGTGGAGCTGCTGTTATCAAACCATCACTTTGACACGCACTGGCACTCCAATAAGATAATTATGACAAATTAAACATATGAAGTATGAAGATGTTGAAAGTAGACTTGGATTCAGTGGAGAAATTTAAACGTTATCATTATGTTTTGTTTTTATCTGATGCCTTTGTGTATCGTAGCTGCTGACAGGCATACTTTTTATTAATATTTTATATATATTAACTTGTTTGACATGTCAATAAAAGGAGGATTTGGAAGAATTCTATAATTTTGCGGATGTAAAGGTTTCAGCCAGATGCACACTGTGCTGCGCTGCCTGAAGGTTAGCACAGATACACTGTAAGTAAGGTTTGTAGGTCATCAGAAAAAACAACAATTACAAAGTACTTCATGTTTGTTCTCAGTTGTAAGTTGTAAAAATATAGTTTTGTTTTCTGAAATAATCTAAACCTGCAATAACTCATTGTTGGCCACTAGATGGCAGCAGAAACGAGCTGTGAACATAACGTCGACATATTATCACTTCAGAGAGCAGTTTTACCAAGATACAAGAAAAAGCATCTTGTTTTCACAGTCCAGTCGTTGTTTGTTTTTATGGAACATAAAAAAAGCATAAATATCGTTATTATAATAATTGTATTTATTAAATTTGTGTGCTAAATTAATACTTTTGGTCCCAATTAAGACAATAAACCCTCTGAGAACGATGGTGACTCTGGGGACTGGATACATCGGCGCACACGTCTCCTCTATCAGCACACGTCGCTCTACACTAATATGGAATCAAGATATCATCAGAAACCTGTTCAAAGTCTTCCTGCTCTGCTCTCACTCTTATCTAATTTCAGGAAACTCTTCCCTGTGTATTGAGCTCTCACTCTATCAAATGTCATATTTATAAAAGCTGTCACTCCTCTTTTTTAAATGTGCAGCCAGTCTGCCCACCTGCTCTTATTCCTCCATGTGTTATTTAGTAGATGTGTCTTGTGTGAGCGATCTCGCTCTTGTTTGTCTATAAAGCTTGTTGTGCCTGCCAGCTCTTCACAAAGCTGTTCCATAAAGTCTTGATGTCTCCATATTTCACAGACTTCTCTGCACGTTCTTCACAAGTCAATCACATTTAAGTTTTTTAAACTAACACAGTGAAGTGGATGCCGCTGCCTGTTTAAGGACACTGGGTTCAGTTTGGACGAGCAAAAACGACAAAACTGGGGCAGCAGCAGCAATAGTTGTAGTATTGCATGTGGGGAGAATTTGCCCGGGGCAAGTGGAAAGAGCCAGCGGGACAAATGCGACCCGGCAGAGGTCTCGTCCGTGCACTCGGATGTTCTGTATCAGAAGCAACACGATGAGATGTGCAGAAAACTCCAACCAAGCAACACTGCAGGAGCACAAGATGCTACTACCCAAAGTGTTGCCGTGGTCTCTTTAGTATATCTTCTTATCATATTGTAGCAGAAGGTCCTTTTATTGATCAGCCACCAGCTGCATTCCAACATACACAATTAGTTTCTCTCCGAGTAAAGAGAGACGAGATTTGCATCGTGTGTACATAAACATATTTGCACCATTAGCGCGCTCAATATCCCGCCTTCCTTTCCCTCCCACTGAATTCCAATCAGGTGCTTCCCTGCCGTGGACGTGATTAAACATCTGTGCTGGTGACACCAGAGGGCTGCACTTCAATACTGCCGGGGACACGGATAGATTACAACACTATGTAGTAAATACTTCTCTGCTTCCTGCAGCATAAATTGAATCGCCTGCTTCCACGCGTGGACTCAGTTCTGGTTTCACACAGTAAAAACTATTTAGGAATCAAGATTCCAGATGTAAAAGTAACAGACGCTGTCTGTCTCGCTGCAGTATTTGATATTTATGGGGATTTGCTGCTCCATGTTTTGACCAAAATGAGTTTCTTATCAGCTGCCAAAACCGCAGGAAGTGAAGCCTGAAGGTTGTGATGGATCCTGCCTTGTTTCCGGATGTTTTCTCCATTACATGCAGGAGTGACAGGCATCTTTGATCTTCCCTTGTTTGTGTCAACATTCATCTTCATTAGCATGAAAGACGCAGGTTGCCAATTATCCGGGAACATTAATTTAGTCTTTGGCAGTTCTGTCTCAAAGTTGTCCTCGAGAGAATTAATTTATATTAAGTGTTTTTCTACCATATTTCAGGCGTCTGGAAAAACACTCCTTTTCTTCTGTGGACAAAATAATGGCAGTGCTTCCTCCTCCTCCTCCTCCTCCTCCTCATTATAGTCGCTTTATTTTGTTCACACAAGACAAATCCAAAAGTCATGCAGCTCTCCGGCTCCCTGTCGCTGGAGCTTGTATCTGTTTATCTGTTTGGGAGTCCTGAGCTGTCGGCCTACTTTAACGGACTCTTTGGCTGAAGGTACTGCAGCCGCTGTGGAGATGTTGTCACTGTGTGACTTCTTAATGTAATGGATCCAACAGTCTCAGATTGTGATTACTGTTGATGTGTTCAGCAGAACACAGTGTGGGATGTGAGAGGATGTTTTATGTTGTAACGGAAACTTTCTAACAACAAAGTTAAAATGATAAATAATGAACTTTCTCTCGAGCAACATCCACACAGCCTGTTCCTTCAGCTTGCTTTATTCATGCTCTGCCTTGTTTTGATCAAGACATCACCACAATCTTGTAATTCATGCAGACACATAAT
>NC_041368.1:23380824-23402870 GCF_900634415.1 Cottoperca gobio | reverse complement strand
GAAGGTTCTTTCTTTTTCCCCTCCTCCACCTCCACCTCCGCCTCCACCTCCACCTCCACCTCCACCTCCACCTTTCTGCCCATGCCTCCCGCTCTCACATGCACTGTTGTAGGAGCACACACACAACGCCAAGGTACTTCACTTTCATTCTTTTCACGTCATAGCTTTCTCTTTCTGGCTGATGTTTTTCATGAATGTAGAAACTGCACTTTGTCATCTCATTAACACGCAGACGCTTTGAATTGCTTCTTATTTTACACAATATCCGAATGGATACTAACATATTGATGGGCGTGCAAGAACGTTTGAGTTTGAACAAATAGCAAAAGTAATAATATGTTTAGTGATTGCAAAAGACATCAATCACAATTGGTATATGTGTGTGTATTATGTTGACAGATTAAATGAGTTAAACATGACTTTAAGAGGAATCCTCTGGGACACTGCTTCACTATAAAGCAATACAGAATATTTTAAATCCATGTAAACAAACTTTTCCACAAGAAACATTAAACATTTAAATGATTCAAGTTACTTTCAGAAGACAGAACGTAACTCAAGTGTTTGTGCTTCACAGTGAGATAAACAAGCCTGAATGGGAGCAGAAGAACATCGACAAAGCTATCGGGTGAGTGTCTGCACATGTGCTGTACGTGTGTGTGTGAGTGTGTGTGTGTGAGTGTGTGTGTGTGTGTGTGTGTGTATCCCACACAGTATTGTGAGGACTCTGCAGCAGAGCAGCGAGCTGTAAACTGCAATTTACTAAAGGGATAGTTCATGACTGGTTTCCTCTCACGCCCACACTGTCATCCACATCACACACACACACACACACACACACACACACACACACACACATACAGTTTATGTGTTTAATTGGAATCACATTAGTTGTGATCCGTCGATCCGTCGAACAATTTCCCAAAACGACGAAGACAAAAGCTCAGACAGAGAAACAAAGAGGGCGCGCTCCTTTTATTTAACCCACGAGCAGCATGACCTGCACGGGTGGAAACCAAATTGGCATCGACTACAACACTTGCTATTAGAAGATGAACTATGAATTAGGAAGTATACAAAACAAACTACTAATCCTGTGACACATATGGATTGGTTTGGTCCACCAACTTAAGTCATATTTCACTCTTTTTTTGCAATGTCTTATGGGAAATGATGTCTAATGCTAATACACTAACATCTGTATTTGTGTCGCCTCCCTCCAGATACTCGTTTGCCATCGTGGGCATCAACATCACAGACCTGGCGTACTCTCTGCTGGTGAGCGGAGCGCTGAAGACTCACCTGTACAACGTCGCTCCAGAGATGCCGAGCCTGACGCACGTCCAGCAGACCTTCTGTGAGTGCAATATTAAGCTGTCCTCTGGTCATCATTCAGCGTTAAAGCGAGGGCCGACAGAGATGGAAGAAGTAAAACCACAGAATAGAAACAGAAAGTGATTCTTTTGACTCATTAAAGGGTTAATGTGTTGGTAGTGACAGGATAGTAATACTGACAGTAACATTAATAACATGATTCACATCATATACAGAATGAGAGTAGAAATGTTGAGTGTCTTTTCTTCAGGCTACCTGATGCACGAGTTTCACCGTTTCTGGGTGGAGGAGGATCCCAGCGACATCATGGAGTTCAACCGGGTCCGCTCCAAGTTCCACCGGAGGATCCTGCGACAGCTGAAGAACCCGGACATGGCTCTGTGCCCCCACTTCTCCGCCTCCGACCTCCACCTGGTCAACCTCTAAACACACACACACACACACACACACACACACACACATCCCTCTTTGACCCCTTCATCCCCCACAGAGCTCTCTCCTGGATGTCCGGTCGGCCATCAACACATAATTAAATCTGAAACCCTTCCCCCTCACGTCGATGGTTCCTTAAACATCTGGACACATCTGGGGAGACTCTCTTCCTCCTCTGCTCAGCCCACCTCGTCCCAGCTAACGTCATGTCGCGTCACTGCCAAAAGCTCTCTCTCACACACACACACACACACACACACACACACACACACATGTACACACACACTGCCTCTACGCCGTCACTGCAGCGTTACACCACCAGCATCAGAGATGACCATAGCGATTGTAGCTGTGCATGAGGAGGCTGCACCACACTCATCTTTTGCTTTAATGATCCATGACGATTGTATCTCAGCCGTTACGCCTCAGTGATGGACCCTGTGCTCATGTTCTCTCAACACACCAAATTTACTTTCTCAGCTAAATAATAAAACCCCTCTTTTAGATTTCAGCAGATATCAGCTCAGAATATTTTGGCAATTAGCTCGTCGGGCTTTCAGACACGAGGTCAAACGTGTCAAAACCAATATTTTGTATTCCAAATGAAGAGCTATAGATATATAATGTACGTTTAAAGAAATGTTGCAGGCGCTGATTCAATCATAAGCTATTAAACGATACAGGGCCAGTTCCTCTCTTAGCTTCGTCTGTGTTCGCTAATCCATGTAGATTGTATTTGTGATGTCGTCGTGACATCAACACCGAAGACTTCTCCTTGCCAAAATATCGAATGTGGAGAACTTACAATCACAGCAGCAGTTTGTTTCTCGTCAGCGCTAATGTATGTTTTGTAAACCTGCAAAATGATGTTCAGAAGTATTGAATTGTTAAGTTACACGTATGGAATGTGTAGCGTTAGTTTGGAAACTAAAAGAACTTAACTTTTAAAGTCCCGCCAACATTGTTTCTTCCAGGTTTGCAGAAAGTTTTCGCCTTTTGCTTTGAGCTTCTGTTCTGAATGTTCCTCACACGCTCACGTCTACGATTGTTTGATTATCTTTCACTTCACTGAATGTGACACTGTGTCCACTGTTGTATCAGCCAAAGCAATAATTTACATTCATTTCAGTGCACATGTGTTTTAAATGTTGTGACGTGCACCATGCCTGCCTGAAGTATTCCTCACTCAGAGCTGATCGTAGCTGCTGCACGAGGAGAAGTCAAACATCACGTTAAGACTTTGTGTAATTAGTGTGAAGCTTAATGGAAGTAACAAGTGGTCTTAGCTCTCCACGATCTCTTTAATAACTTCTTAATGTTCCGATAACTGCGACACAGAGAAGCTTTAAAACGGCAGCAACCAGAGAAATAAGACGTTAAATGTAAAAAGAGATAATTAATTAGGTGGTAGATCTTAAAACAGCAGAGAGCTGACGGTGGACATTTAAAATGCTAAAGATGGAGGCGTTGACCAGCCAGTCAACGTGGGGGAAGTGTTTTTCCATGTCACGTCAGTTCCTCACTGTGGACTAATTATTTAATGTCTTTATTTATTTTCTTTATTTTACCCAGAAAGCCCCATTAAGATTATAAATCAAATAATTATTATAAATATTTAAAATAAATGAAACAATCTAGACTGAGTCGGGGAGCGCAAACCTCCGCCAAGGTTAATGCTGCTTTCACAATATGAGACTAACACATCTAGAATCTCCCCTCCTCTTCAAACATATCTCCAGCTGCACACATATTAGAGTCACTTAGAGGAAACCCTGAAAGATAAACATAACTCTGTGCAGCAGAAACATGTTCCCCCTCTCTGCTTTATCTTGTTCATCATCCGGCGTCTGGTTAATGGGGAGCGTCACTTCGATGGTTATCTCAGCTCTGAGTCACATCCTTTACTTTCCCCTGAGAGATAAATCACCTGACACGCGTCTTCACTTGATGTGACCATGTGTATTTAACATTCACGAGCGATCATGCGTGATGCTGACAGCTCGGACTAATGTACACTGTCATGTTACTGCCATGCTTGCACTGTTGGTTGTGTTTTAATAGCGTTGAATAACTTTGTCCCACTGAAGTGAACGTTTCCTTTCCTGTCAGTGTTAAGCAGCTGTTTACTTCGGTGAATGTCGACGCTGGTCTCATCTCATGCTCGCGTTTCGTTTTGCTTTGCATAGTGAAAAAAATAAAAAAGCAGTTTCCTTTTTATGATTCTAAAGTAATTTGTGGTATTAGGAGTATACTGTGGATGAAGTTAGATACAGCAGCTGTACATCCTGCTTTAAAACCACAATCTGCATGAAGGTATTTCTACTGTCACTGATACGGCGTTCTGTATTCTTCTATAAAGCCTAAAGTACTAATAGATATTGTAATTGTGTGCTTCATTTGTCTGTGTTGTACCTTTTGAGACCACAATAAAGACTAAATGTCAGTTAAAATTACAATTGGCTATTTATTTTCTATTCTTGTGGCTACTTCTGAAGTATTACTTTTGTAAACATAATAATAATAAAAATAATCCAGTAAAAGTCCTGCATTCAAAATCTGTACTCATTATGCAGAATGTGTTATATTATTATATTATATAATACATATTATAGTTTATTATTATAGTTTTTATCACTAACAAATACATGTAAGATTAAATCTTGTAAATGTCGAGCCAATTTGAGATACTTAAAATACTTCTGGATAGATTAATACATTAATATTATATTATATTATAATAATAATAATATAATCTTTATTTGTATAGCAGCTTTCATACAAGAATTGCAGCACAAAGTGCTTCACAGCAAACACATAACAATTAGTACAAGATTAGAATAAGATCATTTACAGAACAATAATCACAGTGATGATGTAAATAAGTCTGAAGTACCATTATAAAAATAGCAGAATTAAAATAGCAGAATTAAAATAGTATAAAATAACATTGGCACACCATTCTTGTAAATATTTTAAACTATCAGAGCCATATTTTGAAAGCATGAGATCAACAATGGGCCCCTGTGGCCCTTCAACTGGTTTACTCCCTTTGCTACACATTCCTGGTCGTCTTTGTCAAACTCTTTATTGACCCTTAACGTATAAAACACAGACGTCTCTGTGAGTCCAGATTCTTTTGGCAAAATCTTGGTTAAAGCCCGCTTCATAAACAAACCCCTGTTTGTTAAGTTTTATGAAACTTATCGGTTAAAACCAGTTTTTCTCCAATATATTCTTTAATATTTTCCACTAATTGTGTAAAGAACATGTAAACACATCATTCAGAGAAGCTTCCTCTTGTTCCCGTGGTAACACCGTCTATTTGATCTCAAGCTTTTCAAAAATATACACTCTGAAATGTATCCTAGTTACCTTTACACATTCAATGTTACACCAGTAATAATGCACCATTAAAAGGCTAAAGTAAAGAGATATGAAATATCACTATTAAAAGGCTAAAGTAAAGAGATATGAAATATCACTATTAAAAGGCTAAAGTAAAGAGATATAAAATATCACCATTAAAAAGCTAAAGTAAAGAGATATAAAATATTACCTTTAAAAGGCTAAAGTAAAGAGATATAAAATATCACCATTAAAAGGCTAAAGTAAAGAGATATAAAATATCACTATTAAAAGGCTAAAGTAAAGAGATATAAAATATCACCATTAAAAGACTAAAGTAAAGAGATATAAAATATCACTATTAAAAGACTAAAGTAAAGAGATATAAAATATCACTATTAAAAGGCTAAAGTAAAGAGATATGAAATATCACTATTAAAAGGCTAAAGTAAAGAGATATGAAATATCACTATTAAAAGACTAAAGTAAAGAGATATAAAATATCACTATTAAAAGGCTAAAGTAAAGAGATATAAAATATCACCATTAAAAGGCTAAAAGTAAAGAGATATGAAATATCACTATTAAAAGGCTAAAGTAAAGAGATATAAAATATCACTATTAAAAGACTAAAGTAAAGAGATATAAAATATCACTATTAAAAGACTAAAGTAAAGAGATATAAAATATCACTATTAAAAGGCTAAAGTAAAGAGATATAAAATATCACTATTAAAAGGCTAAAGTAAAGAGATATAAAATATCACTATTAAAAGACTAAAGTAAAGAGATATAAAATATCACTATTAAAAGGCTAAAGTAAAGAGATATAAAATATCACTATTAAAAGACTAAAGTAAAGAGATATGTTTTTAGTTTACTTTTGAAGATATTGAGCGAGCTTGCCTCCCTATAATATATTATGTTATGTTTTATTTCAATATATTGTATTATATCATATTATTTTATATTATATTATATCATGTTATATTATATCATATTATATTATATTATGTTATTTTACATTATATTATGTTATGTTATAGTATATCATATTGTATTATATTATATTATGTTATATTATATTATTCTATATTATATTATGTTATGTTATATCATATTATATTATATAAAGTTATATTATGGATGGATGGATGTTATATTATATTATTCTATATTATATTATATTATATTATGTTATATTATATTATATTATATTATGTTATGTTATATTATATTATGTTATGTTATATTATATTATATTATGTTATTTTACATTATATTATGTTATGTTATAGTATATCATATTGTATTATATTATATTATGTTATATTGTATTCTGTTATGTTATATTGTATTCTGTTATGTTATGTTATATCATATTGTATTATATTATGTTATATAATATTGTGTTATATTATGTTATATAATATTGTATAATATTATGTTATATTATATTATAATATATTATATTATACTATATGTAAGTGTATGAAATGTTTTATTATACAAAATGTTAACCTGAAAAGTGACTAGTAACTATAAATGTAAAATTAATGTAGTGAAGTAAAAAGTGTGATATTTTCTTATAAAGTAGCATAAAATGAAAACTCTGACATTAAGTACAAGTACCTCAAAATTCAGTAAAAGTACTTCGTTACATTCCATCACTGCTGTGAAGTCTTTTGCTTTCAGCCAAAAAGCATTAAAATCAATATTTTTATATGAACATTATCCCACTAACGTGTGTGTCACTGCTAAATGAACCCACAGAGGACCCTGCAGTCGTTCATCTCATGTATGTTGCTGGATTTAATATATTTATTGTATTTATATTTCATTCTTGTGAACAGCAGATGGCAGTAAACCCTCACATCTTACTGTAAGAGACTGACAGTTAATATATATATATATATATATATATATATATATATATATATATATATATATATAAAAGAGAACAATCTTTACTGTAAAGGTTTGAAATTGTGATATTTGACAGGAGAAATGTTTCCAAATGAGATGGAGGGTGAGGTGATGGTGTTCGCTGGATGAGGTATGGAAGTTGTAGGTGTTTGTTTTGCATACCAGCACACACAAGGGGACGGGGTTACATGTGTTTAGTGATCCCTGTTGAGACAGTTGACGCATTGCAGCAGCAGAATTATACAGTAGATAATAAGTGGAAAACAGACGGAGACAGACTGTTCCTTTTTTAAAGGGGAACACCGCCCAAACATCCAACATGTTATTTCTATGGCCTAATAAATAATTCTGAACATGAACTAAATAGAGAAGAAAGTCTCAAACTTGTGACGTCATGTAAAGTCTGCTCCATACACAATGAATGGGCTGATCTCATGGACACCAGAACCAGAACATCTGGAGCACAATCTATTATTAACATTCATATTATTATCATTAATATTAACATTATTAGCTATTATTATCTCATTAACAATGACAACTGATGGGTTATAATGAACCCCCTTTAATAATAATGACGTATTAACATTTACACCCTTTATTGATACTTTATTAACATTTATTAGTTTATTAGGGACATTTATGACTCATGACATTATTAATGTCTCACGTTAAACGTTAGTGAATTATTTATCAGACATTTATAACCTGTAAATGCTTTTATGGTTTATTAGAAGAGGGAACAAGTCAGCTGCAAGTTAAACAATATTTTCCTGCAGGGCATGAAGCCGCTCTGCACACTGGAAGCCTCTGAATAAATAATCAGCTCAAACCATCACCTGCTGGTCAGCAAACAGTTTACTGACCAGCAGCTGCTGATGGTTTGAGCTGATTGCTGCTCCTTCACGAAGCTGTTTCTCTTTCTGAGGAAGACGCTGCAGATCCAAACGTTGCCATGAAGAGAGAAACACATTTGCAGACCGGCAACCAATAGAACGTTTCAAAGCCTCGTCGCACGAACACTTGAAATGTGCCGACAGGAAGGTTTGAGAAACTTCTGCGGATGTTTTGTTGCTGTGACTAGAAGGTCATTTGTTTAAATGAGTTCAAACACAAACCGTGTGGCGTGTCCTGACCCGCGTTGTAGAGATGACATGGCCTCATTCATCCGTGGTGCGTTCACTGCCTTTCACACCAAAAGTGCAGGAGGCAAAGAGGCCATTTTTACTGATGGGGGGACTTCACTGGCTGCGTTCTAAATCACATACTTTTTATTTGTACTTGTACTGTTAGGGACAAACCCTCTTGCTCATATATCTGCTGGTATTGTTTGACGCACTGCATTTGACATACTTTGCATTGGGACATGTACATCTTTCCCTGGCATACTTAATGTAATATTGGACTGCAGGGACTGACCTCAAATATACCGACATTCACGACGCACATCCACTTTGGTTTTTATTGTGCATTTGTGAATGCATGTTTGCAACTCTATTCTGTGATCCTACAGGGAGTAAAACATCTCAAGCCTGCCTGAAGATATCAGAGAGGATGGGGATAGCAGGTTAGAAAAGTGACACAAACTATGTGTGCTTGGTTTGAAACCATCTTAAGACTGCTGCACATTTAAAGGTTTTCAATCCCAAATGAGGACTTGAATTCCTGATTATCGGTTTAACAGGAAATCTTCTGAAGATCCCACACTGGAGTTTAAATCATGACCTGTTGCTCTTATCTACTGATAATTACAGATCAATTAAGAATAACCCTCAAGCTCCTAAGGTAGCCACATGTGTAATCAAAAGTGACAGCCCGAGCATGCGCCAACATTGCATCTGCATCTTTAGGACAAACTTGGTAAAGCTCTAAGAGAAGCAGCATCAGCAGCATGTCGCTCAATCAAACACGTCTCCACTGTGCAGTATAATGAACATTTTCAGGCTTGTCAATAAAGCTTTAGACTCCTGAATCTTAAAACCTCACACGGGTATAAATACACTGACTCAAACACACTTGTCAGAGGGATGTTTTCCCAAATTCCAGAGTGTCTCCAGTTTGTTTCCTAACATCAGAGAGCGAGTGGAGGCTACAGTGTGTAATGATAAAGCAAGTGAAGATACATGCGCATCACATCAAAGCGGAGGATTAGTGCGGCTCAGCTGCAGACGAACTCTGTGGTAATGAGACCACAAACCTGCAGGGCAACTGTTAGAGCTCCACACATTAACGTCAGTGTTGGCCTCACTTCAGTCAGCACTTTTTTAAAAGCTTCCTGACTGCAGAAACTGCATTTTACTGATGTGTTTGCATGGTAAACGTCTCGCAACTTTGTTTCTAAAGCTTCTCAAAGGGATAGTACTGACCCACAGTCAGTGTGTTGTCTACAGTAGATGGTCGGCACGCCCACAGTTGGGAGAACGCTGTGAGTGACGTCACAGGTCGCTAGCAGCTAGCTGTCGTCAACCCTCAGCTCCTTCGACTCTTCACCACTTTTCCCATTTTTGGAGTTAGGCGGCGAGAGGGCGACAGCCTGAGGCCGGACGTATGAGCGACATTACCGAGGCTACGCCCGTGTTTTATCTGTGGTGAACTGTTCCTTTAACACTCCAAGGATTTGCCTTCAAAACCAAAATGCTGACTGTGAATGATTTCATGTCTCACTTAAGTTTCAAGTCCTGAAAGCTGAAAACTGTGATTCAACACACTTTGAAGTGAACGAGCTTAAACATCAAAAAGCACGAGTTCTATACATACATATATATATATATATATATATATATATATATATATATATATATATATAAGGGTTGATACAGTTAAGATATGTTTGAAATGTTTCTGTGCTTTAGAATAATTAAAACAACTGTCAAATGTGAGGGCAAAGCGTGTCCAGCATGTGGTGACCTTTCACTCAGGAGGCAATCTTTCAGATGAAATGCATGCTGGGTAAACTCTGTAGAAGAAAAGACACACATGTGCTTTTGATATCTTCTTGCAGCTAATGTGTGTGTGTCCTGTGTGTTGCTCTGGATGTTCTTCTTCTTGCCACGAAACCCAAAACAATAATCTGAGAGATGCTATAAAACTGAGGGGAACTGCAGAGACATTGCGACACCTTTTTAGATAATTGTTCTTGTTTAACGACCGACAACTGTTGTTGCTTCATCTGCGTTATTTCCAGCAGCAGTATGCAGCTGTTTTCAGCAAACAACCTGAAACAAACCCTCAGCACATCACCTGTAGAGCAACAGCTGGTGAACATAGTTGAGCATTTAGTAGCTAAAGAGCCAGATATCTTTCTCAGGCGCTGGTGGAGACCAAAATACAGCAACAAAGGATATTGGATTTTTATTCATCAGATTGCTGGAAACACGACTCAAAATTAATGCTAATGTTCTCTGTGTCTGCTAGGTGTGTGAGAAAGCAACGATTTACCAACAAGTCCAACATAACAGAGTGTTAGGCTGCCCCCAAGAGGCCAGTAAAACACATAAATGCAGGTTTTAAGTGTATTATGTGTGTGTGTGTGTGTGTGTGTGTGTGTGTGTGTGTGGAGGTGACTGATGACCTCATCACTATCTTTGTAGTTTGACTCTTTTTTTAATTCCCCACAACCAACGAAAAGCCTGAAACAAAAGCTGCATTTGACCCTCAAAAAGGAACAAAGTCACTGTGTGGACAGATATTCAATATGGAGTTTCACCACGGGGAGATTATCAGACAGGTCTCTGCACCACAGTACCTTGAAATGTCCACATGAAGGTGCTAGGTGGGCAACATAATTAAATTCCTCCACCTTCAGACGACTGCAGCAGCCGGCTGTACCTGCAGCACATCCACATAATGCAAAGTGTCAGAAATATGAGTCTGCAGTCCAATAGTTTTACACACTGTTTGCCTTGACACCGCTATTTCCCATCAATAATAAACCCAACACATAAAAATGGTAATCCACTTGTTTTTAACAGCCTCTTCAGAATGCAGAGAAATGTCTCGTTTTCCATGAAGTGTCTTGTTTCCCCAAGAAAATCGATTGTCTTGTTTTCAATTTCATGCCAGGCAGCAGGGAAATGCTGCCACACATTTCATATTTGCAGCTCTAATTATGTTAAATTCATCAACACTGCCTTATTGATTAAGCACAGGCGGCTGCAGTCGTTCCAACACTCCAGGGCTCTCATGCAAATATAATGTTATACAGGAGCAGCAAATTCATGAATCAAGCTGTGTGTATATCAAAGAGTCACAGCGGGCTGATTTATACGTCAGTATACGAGTCCAAATGGGTTGATCTGTGAATCAGGGGCCGTGCCATGATTTTCTAAACACAGCAGATACATGCGATCTGTTCGTTCTCAAATTCTCATTTGTTACCAGCAAAATGAGGAAGAACTGGACAATAACCTGACAGACATGATGACATCCTCATTTTTAAAGTAATGTTCAATAAAAAGATGAATCCCATGCAGGTTAGCTCCAATAATCAATGACCTCCACACAGATATTCAGTCAACGTTTGACTGACTGAAATTAATCAGAAACTATTTTGCTAATTGAGTAATCTTTTAAGTATTTGTTATTTCAACCGCAATAATGGTCCCAACCTCTCAGTCCCTCCTTTGACCCACATTCCCGCTCCCCCAGGCCCCTGCGTATCTATGACTCTTTGCATTTCTCTTTGCCCTCGAACTCTTTCACTTGTCCCAGTCAGCCGACTCCTCCACCAACCTGCTCACCTCAGAATCACATTCAGAAATCCTTTATTAGTCCCACAGCGGGGAAATGTACAGATACAGCAAAAGAAAATATAAAGTAAAGTGCCGAGCACACAATAATTAAACTAATATAAGTACATAGCGGTTGAGTAGTGTATAAAGATGAATATTGTGTTGTTGGTGTGGTGGTCTACCAGGGGCCGTGGTGATGGTGCCGTCTGACCGCTGCAGAGAGAAAGGACCTGTGGTATCTCTCTGTGAGACACCGCGGGTGAAGCAGCCTGTCACTGAAGGAGCTGCACAGTGCGGACAAAGTGTTCTGGAGGGGGGGGGGACAGGGACATGTTGTTCAATAGAGATGACAGCTTGGCCATCATTCTCCTGTCTCCCACCACCTCCACAGTGTCTAGAGGGCTCCCCAGGACAGAGCTGGCCTTCTTCACCAGTCTGTTCAGTCTCTTCCTGTCAGCAGCCGAGATGCCGCTGCCCCAGGAGGCCAATAGCTGATGCCATCACATCAAAGAAGGTCTTAAGGAGCCCCCTGCACTCTAAAGGACCTCAGTCTCCCCAGCAGATAAAGCTGATCTGTCCCTTCTTGAACAGAGCAGCAGTTATTTGACCAGTCCAGTTTATTGTTCAGGTGAACACCCAGGTACTTGTGAGATTTTACAATTTCAATGTCCGTACCCAGGGCGTTCACTGGTGTTGGGGGGGGGGAATGATGGCGCCTCCTGAAGTCCACCACTAGCTCCCTGGTCTTGCCTGCGTTGAGCAGGAGGTGGTTCCTCTGGCACCAGAGGGCAAAGTCCTGTGTCAGCTCTCTGTACTCCTTGTCATCCCCATCAGAGATGACAAGGATAGCAGAGTCGTCAGAGAACTTCTGCAGGTGACACTTTGTTGTGTTGTGACTCACAGTGCCCCCAGCCTTCTCCAGGTGAGAGAGGGATCTCTGCACCCCGATGCCAGGTTGGTAGGCAAACTGAAGTGGGTCCATCGATGGTCTCACAAGGGGCCGAAGATAGCCAAGGACCAGCCTCTCCAGGGTCTTCATCAGCTGCGATGTCAGCGCCACCGTCCTGTAGCTGTTGAAGTCCTTGGCGTGGGGGGTCTTTGGCACGGGTGCCACACAAGATGTTTTCCACAGTTGTGGTACCCTCCCTTGCTTCAGGCCCAGCTTGAACAATAGCTCCATGATCCCGCACAGCTGGTTGACGCATGATTTAAGGAGCCTTGAGCTGATGCCATCTGGACCCGCAGCATTCCTCGCCTTAGACCTTCTGAGCTCACACCTCACTTGGTTTGTTGTGAGGGACAAAGTGCAGGTAGTGGGTGGGTGTGGGTGGAGAAGCTGCAAGCTGGGGGTTGAGGGAGGGGGCAGGTTTCCTCATCATCATAATAGTAATAATAATAACTTTATTTGTATAGCACCTTTCATACAAGAATTGCAGCTCAAAGTGCATCACAGCAAAAACATAGTAGAAGATTAGACAGAGCATTTACAGTACAACAATCACAGTGTTGATGTACATGAGTGTGAAGGAGCATTACACATAGTATAAAGATAGCAGAATTAAAATAGTATTAATTCATGCCTCATTTACCTCCTGTCAGTAATGCTACCAGCCCTTTTCCCCAGTCAGTTGCATGCAGTGAGCCCTCACTGACTTAATTAAGTCACCTGGTAAGTGGCAAGAGGCTGATAAGGCTTGAAATGTAATAAAAAGAAATGGGATGACACTTAACGGCGACATATCAGGTTACCTTGACAACACCAAAATAATGTTTTGTACAGTTGTGGGTTTACCTTTTATACCTTCTCCACGGCCAAATCAGGCTCTTTACAGAGAGTCAAATAATAAATGCATCCATTGACAAAACAGCATAGCCTCTACTAATAGCCGCTGAATGTACCATCTTAAATCCTTAAGCCATCTTTGTTTTTGGCTGTCGCCATATTATGTTTTTGGAACGAGCAGTGACACGAGAGCACGGAGCAAAGTACAATCGAATGCTGAAGAACACATTTTTTGGCAATTAACTTTCATGAAAACAAAAACGCGGACAACATCCAATCAGGATAACTACTTGGTAGCGACCTGTCAATCACAAGTTAACCGCGCTGTTGGGATCCTCACAGTATGGAGATTGAGCTATTGGACTCAATTTCCCATGATCCTTTGTGTCAATACTCTTCCTCACTTCCTGCAACCTGATGTCACTTTTTGCATGTAGGTGTGAAAACTCAGCTGATAAAACCAAAACACTACCATGTGTCCGTCCTCAGCATCGGATGGCTCTCCGATCACTGAACTCTTTCTTTGGCAGAGGACGCGAGCACCTGTCCAAAGTAAACAAGTTTAGTAGCAGTGGCTCTCCACAGCCGGCTAGACTTCACAATAGGAGCAACAAGTAGTTATCAAGGAGCTAACTGCATTATGAAAGGTAACAAACAGAGCGACCGGTCTCCTCCGTCCTGCACACAGCAACTCAAAGACACAACAACTCGACAAACACCACGCTGCTTCCCTTCATCTCAAAGGATTCTCCAGCTAAGCTAACAGCTGAGAGCTAAGTAGCCTTTGTATTCATGAACCTCCAATGGGCATAGTATATTTTTTAGTATACATTAACTTTACACAGTTAAGTAAGCACAGAACTGCTATACTGTTGTAGATGTTTCTACATGTGTTGATTCACTGAGCTGTATTGTGTAATCTGTTGTATTGAGCTGATGGTAACCAGAGGTTGTTTCACCAGGTGACGTGTTAGTATTGTACACAGACAGTCGCATGCACACTAACATCTTCTTAACCCGGCTCCATTATCATACAGGTTACGATCTCACAATCATTTGTGAATTTGTCTTTTTGACATCGCGACACTCACAGAGATAAGGACTCAAAACTCCTGCTGTATATGTCCCTTTTGTTCTACACACGTTTGTGAACGCGTACGCAGAACACATACACGGTCACAGGACTGCACACATTCTTCCTGGTTTTACAAAGGTCACGAAAAGCGGTCTCCTGGGTGAACATCTGGTGTTTTTGGACCCTTCCATCCACTCCATCCTCCTCCCTAGGTTGATTTTGTGGGATATACACAGCGCATTACTTTTCGTATAGCTACAAACAGTACCTGAAACACTTGCTACTGTATTGTCCTCACTGTAGTTTCTGTGACAGAAAGCTGAATAGGTCAAAACAACTCTTCACTATCGCTGCCTACCTAGGTGGAACTGCTCGCTGTCTCAAAGCTCCTTAAGGTCTTGAATGTGCAAAAAATAGTGCATGAGCAGCAATAAGGGACTGAAAACAGAAAGCATCAGTGGCAGTAATTTACAGTTCATCAATTGGTCTCTGAAGGTCACTTGAATTTCAAACATCCCAAGGACTAATAAAGTCCTGCAGTCTGTTGGATTCATGGATTCATGTCATGCTGTGTGATTCAATGAGCTGGATTAAGCACCATTTTGCTGTGTTAGTGTGTTTGTTGTAGCTGATACATTCTTAACATCAGGGCAAACATGCATAGAGCACAAGCATCTGCAGTGTTTGTATTGATCTGCCCTTAAGGCTCTGTTGTCGTCCCGACGTGCTCGCACTCTTGCTGTTGCGGTGAATATCAGGTGTGGTGGTTTGGCAGGAAAAAGGATCCGTGTTCACCGTGTTCCAGGTCTGCCATAAAAATTCTCTCTGATCCTCGATGTGTTGCACTTCTTCTCCCCCTCCCCATTCACAAACACACCACACACTCCTATTCTGAATCTCCTATTCTCCTCACTCTTCCTCACCTCCTTTACTTTACCTCCTTTTTTTCCTCAGTCTGTCACCATTCTAACCCTTTTTACCCTCCTCTCCCTCCTCTTCCTCTGTGTCTGTGATTAAACTTGCTGGTGCATTAATAAAGTGCAGCCCCCACCCCCCTCCCTCCATGCCCTCCTCCAGTGGGATTAAGCAGAGCACTAATTCCATCTCCAGTCCTCGAAGCTTTGAAGTCGACTGCCAGGGAAACCGCTAGCTTCTTCAATTTTACCATTTGCATAATCCCACCACTGCAGTCATACATGCTCATCAGAGTGGAGGATGAGCTAATATGCTGGCTAGAGCTGCATATTGGCATTATAATAATCCAGTCATTTCTAGTAGCATCGCTTTATTCATCAGTGTAGCCATCAGGGATCAATGGATCGCTGTCGTTATCGCCGTCAGGATGTCATCATTGTTACGACCCACTTCCTCATCACTCTTGGTTAATTTTGCCACCCTTATCATAATTAGTAATTAGCAAGTGCAAATGCTAATTTTTGCTCATTGGCAGCAGCTGATTGTATTTGTGTTGCATTATCTGCCCGAGGAGTACCGTGTGGGTGATTCCCACGTCTGAGACGAGGCGCTGCAGTGATCCAAAAGGAAAGTCTGTGTGCTCTCAAACAACACAGCATAACTAATATGTGAAAACAGAGCAGCCGGAAATGTATGAATAATCATTTTAGAAAACCTTCGCTGTGAGGAGAAAAGAGAAAACAAGTTGGGGAAAAGTTTAAGCATTCAATGTTCCATTAAAAGAGATTGGTTTTGTGTTTTCCTAATCCATGAGTCAGCAACCTAAGGTCAGCAACCATGACAGTAATTTAGTGACAGCAAGCATAACCTATTAGTTTTTCAAACTGCATAGGATTAATAAACCCCTCGCACAACACTAGTGTTAGCTGTGGACCTGATGTATTTTGTAATCGCTGTATAGATCATCTGTGAAGAAATACTCACAAAACGGCAGTGTCACATTAGTTCTGTATGAATTAGCATCTCTACTTTCAACCCTAATCAGCAGATAGGATGTTGATATTTCTGCAGAAGCTCAGTGGCAACGTTTTTAACCTCCAATGTAAAATAATTTATTCCTGCAATATTTGTACATGGCAACTATGGTATTGTTGAGGTTAGGCAAGTGGTTACCATTGTTTTACCCTATTGTTTTTCAGCACCTTTTTACCTCCTGGGTTGTCTTCATCATGCATCATGCATTAATGTGAGATGTGCGCATCACCTTCACTACATACATGGCATGTGAATTGGTAAATGGCCTGTATATAGTATCTCTAATGCAAGGTGCTGTCTCTGGAGTGAGCGAGTCAAGGACGCTTTGACATGTAGCCTTGGATTAAACTGCCAACCTTATCAATTGTGGAAGATCCGCTCTATCAGTGTTCCTCCGTAAGGAAAGTAACTATTGGCTGTCCTAGAAGTAGCTAGAAGTCGCTAAATGACGTCATCGCCTAAGTTGCATAATTGACCATTTGCATGTAATTGTAATGGATGCTGTTTTGTCATTGAAATAGGCCATCACTTTTCAAAAATAGAAAGTCGCTAGATTTGTCGCTCGTCACTTTTGACCAAAATAAATCGCCAAGAAATTTGGAAAGTCGCCAGATTTAGCGAGAAAGTCGCCAAGTTGGCAACACTGCGCTCTAGAGCCACCTATCTCAATGCATTGGCATCAAGCGACAACCTCCTGGTCTGAAAAGTGAAACCAATGCAGAAGTTCCTTAAACTTGCATTTTCTCTAATATCCAGCAGGGGGCGACTCCACAAGAAATCTGATTGTATAGAAGTCTATGAAAAAATAACCCTACTTCTTACATGATTTAATATCTCAGTAAACATTTTCCTGATGAGTTTATGATCTCAATTGCTAGTTTCAAGTCTTCTTCCACATGATGTTCATTTAGTACATTTCATTGAATGTTAGTGACGCAATCATAAGCTGTAAAATGTTCTAATACGAATGTAACTTCTGGGATACTGCGCTGGTAATATGGGGGTGGGGATAGCCGCATCTTTCCCCTTCCTACTGAATATACAGATGACAAGTTTAGCTTAATGTTTATACTTCTGTGTTAGGGTTAGGGTTAGGATTCAGCAGCTACGTTGCTAACATGAACTCCTCATGCCTGGGCTACGAGCCTAGATCAACGGAGATTGTTTAAAGTGAAAACAACATATAGAAAGTTTTCAACAAGCTTCTCTTCTTCAGTAGAGACGTTTCCATCTTGTGTGCTCATGGTGCTACCATAAAATAAAATGTCTTTATTGTCATTGCACGGGGTACAATGAAATTATATAGCAACCCTGACGGAGTATACCCATATATAAAACAGTAATAAAGATAAGAGTAATAAAAAATATATGTTATAAATAAATAAAAATAAGTGTTTGCTGTGAGCTACAGAAACAGTAAGATGGTTGAGATATTGCTCAGTTGTAACGGCTCTATATTAAATAAATAAATAAATGCAGGCATGAATATGTACAAAGGACTATAAGGTGCAGTTGGAATGGTATGAAAATAAATTCCTATCCTGGAAGTATCTGTACACCAGGACACACAAGCATAAATCCACCTTAATGAGGCGGCAGTGGAAATTATTAATGAGCGCTCTGATAGTATTTTGGGTGTACATATATTCAGCAGGCTCATGTAGCGACTCAGCATGGAGGGGCATTATGTTTCAATCGTACCCACAGGTAACACCTGGGATTTGGTCCGTACGTTGGAGTGAAAAAGCCTTGTCTTTTGGGACACGGCGGAGTAGCCTTCATGTCCTTAAGAAAAGAACACATTGCCTGAAAGCTGCAGGAAAAGGGCGCTATCAGTAGAGCCACAACCAGGTAGAGGAGGCTTCAGTGCTGAGGCATCGCATAAAAAAAATACTCTAATCCCTCCACCCAGCAAGAGCTGCTTTCATCAAAGCAGGAGAGAAGCTACAGCTGAGTCAGCTGAGTCAACAAAGCCTGGCAGGTGAGGGTTTTCAGCAGCCACAGCAGTGGACTGCAGTCACGCCAGACGTGTTGGTGATGTCTAAACTGTCAACACAGGTGGCAGCATCAGACTCCAAGGGGAGGACCAGAGGTCGAGTTAACCCAGATTCCGTCATTGACTGAACAACGACTCTGAACGCTGCCCGTCATTTTGACTGATGAGAACATCCACCGTAACTTTAAATAATACACAAGTTGAAGAACAGCAGATGCCTTTTATAGCGCATCTGCTCTGTGTGCACCACGGATGCAGATAAGCAAATGCTCAGACAGTCTTGCCAATTTCTGATCATTTTCCTGAGAGAAATGTTCCCCGAATTCAAAACTTTGGCTGAAGTGGTGCTGGTAAGTGAAGTCTCCAGTGTGGCAGCTGAGCGCCGCGGGTTCAGTTGTGAAAACAAAATTAAAACGGCCACGAGAAGTCGTCTGCCCGAGTCTAAGACGAAGAAACACATTTTGTAAAATTGCATTGTTCATATTTGCTGTTAGTGTCCTCCGCTGTCCCTATGGGAAATAAATCATACATTTGCTTTGTGTGTGTTGACATGAAAAGTTGTCTCTCCATGCTCTTATAAAATATAAATAAATGTAAATCAAACCACCATGAGGTTCATATTTGTATGTCTTGAGCAAAACGTGTCATGAAACCTTCATGCCTCCTTCAGGATGAATTGTAATAACTTTGATGATCATGACTTTTCATCTAGCGCCACCATCAGGTCAAAGTGTCAGTGTGTCCGTGTCATTGCCACGCCCGTGCTCCAGTATTCCCCCCCCTGTGTTTCCAGCTTCCCTGTCTGTCTCTCTCTGTGTGTGTGTATGCTCTCCCTCTCTCTTGGCTCCCTGCTCTTCCAACACACCTGCCTACAATCAGCTCGTCATCTCTCCAGCATATCAACCGCGCCTCTTCTCCCCCTCTGTGCCAGAGTGTTGTCTCAATTACTGTGGTAGTCACTTGTTTCAGGCCCCGCTAGTCTAGTTAATTATGAGATCTGTACTTGTGTTGTCTCCTCGCCAGACTTGAACTGTTCTTTCCTCCTTTGCCTCCGGATCATCTGCCTCTCTGCCTGCCAGGCTGCTCGCCTGCCTGCAACCTCACCGCTGCCATCTTCTCCTCTCAACTCCCCCACCATTCCCTGTTGACCTACATTAAACCTCCTTTAACTTTACTTTACCTCCTGCGTTTGGGTCAAACACAAGAGTCCAATACTTTGGTTTATGACCAAAAACCTGCTAAATCATTCACATTCCCGTTGACCTCAGCTGCACTTCAATGATCAAATGTTAGCATGCTGACGTTAGCTTGTAAAGAGACAAGTTCACAAGCAAATGCTAGTTATCAAGGTGGCAGCACGTAACAGGTTCACACAGGATATTCAAAGACGTAACACCAAAGCTGAACTCGACACAGAAGATTTACAAGGATGTTCTTAATGCTAACATGCTAGGTTCACATCATAACGTCATCAGCATGTTAGCATGCTAGTGTTAGCATTTAGCCCAAAGCATCACCTTCCTTACAGAGCCTCTGGCATGGCTGTAGACTCGAGTTTAGTTTAGTTTAGTTTTTGGGATAATGACTTCATCAAATCCTCTGCAGCATTAGGTAGAATATATTAAAGACTCGTAGTCTGAGGGATGATCCAGCATAAGGCCTGAAACAGAGACATCACAATAATGAGACATGGGGCTGAGGGACGACGAGGTCTGAAGCTAACTACCATATAGACATTTTTAAAATCAAAATCTTTTCTGACCCTCTCGAGTCAACCTCAGCCGACACTTTTCCACACTGGAAATTGATGCACTAGATTTTAATTTGGACCCGGACAAAAGGGTTTTAAATATAAAACAGGGAGCAGCTGGCTGGTCGGGACACATTAGCATTCAGGAGAGAATGAGCTTTAATAAAGCACAGCGCCAAGAATAGGCAGTTAATGGTAGAACTTTAATAAGTGAAATTAAAGTAGCTGATGGTGGTGTGTGTGTGTGTGTGTGTGTGTGTGTGTGTGTGTGTGTGTGTGTGTGTGTGTGTGTGAGAGAGAGAGAGAGGTACAATAGGAAACTGCTGTCAAATAGTAATTAATTAGTGTTTAAATACCTGCAATATTATTCAAAGTTAAACTGAATTGCAGCACAAGCACAGTGCACTGGGTAACACAACACAGTATTATAAGGGATTGTAAGTAGATGGTTTAAGAAAGTGTCAAATGTAAGAAGCTGAGTTGTGTTTTGCAAGAAGTGTGTTAAGCAGAAAACGTTTTAGTACTTCTGGTGTCTCTGTTTCAGGCATGGTTGCAAAAGTTTAGGTTTTTTTGATGCTTTTGTCTCAGCATTCACTGATCTGTTGGACGGATTCACAACAAGTGATAGTTAGCTAGCTTGTTATCTTAGCTGTCATGGGACACAAGTGCACAGTTTACTCAGATTTGGAAGAGTTTTCTCCACTTCTGCGAGGAAATTCCAATGATTAATTTTGGACTTTACAATATACATTTCTCTTTGTGCACTTATCAAACAAATACAGTACAACACGTTATTTAACAAACTCTAGAGGCTCTTATAGATGTATTAGTTAAACGTTGGACAGAGCTAAGCTTACTGGCCTCCAGTATTAATGCTAAGCTGACTAACTAGGGATGTTTACGCTCATAAAGAAAGGGAATAATTGTGTTCCCGAATTGTCAAACAGACCCTTTAAGACAAGTCTGAGAGGAAATTGTTATCTGCTGCTATTAGAATATAAGACACTTTGGAGCTGAACTCCTGCATTATTCCTACAAGAAGGAATAATATATATATATGTGAGAAAATACCAGAACTAGCCTCAACAAAAAGAGCAATAATTAAATCATAAATGCCCCCTGAAGGCTTACTTGAAAAGTGCTTGATTGGCTGTTTCAGTCAACATGCATTGGTCTTGACCTGCTGCGAGTCATTAAAAGAGTTAAAAAGAAAAGCACCCTGGAAAATAACCTTCTGGCCCTTTTTATTATGATTTATTATTCTCTCAGAACAGGGGCTAAAGGTGTCCAATCACTCACAAAAACAGGAGAATTAAATATGCTTATTATAAAATGTCATCTTTGCACACAAGATATTGAATTTGCAAGTGTATCACACATCTGACAGACTATAAATACAGTATAT
Organism: Cottoperca gobio; assembly: GCF_900634415.1. NCBI lineage: Eukaryota > Metazoa > Chordata > Actinopteri > Perciformes > Bovichtidae > Cottoperca > Cottoperca gobio. Next base: position 23,381,143 of record NC_041368.1, on the reverse strand, counting down.
ATAGACAGATAGTGACCAAATACATACGCAAAGTTCCTCTTATGCTGCTGTATTCATGCTCATTGCTGTAGCTTAGTGTTTTGTTGGAGAGCAGGAATGCTGTACCTGCACTGGAGCTTTCACATCATGAGGACTCCCTTAACCCCCCCTCCCACTAATGATACTGCACAAGCAACCTTCCCTTCTTAATCAGGCAACAAGCTTCAATTTACTGCTTACACGGGGAAAGAGGTAAGTGTTCAGAGTGATAGAGTTCAAAAGGCGTCGAGTCAGAGGGTAGGGTAGAATTATCTTTTGATTGTCTCCAGGCTGCACTTCA